>NW_022111406.1:5000-53218 GCF_902362185.1 Chanos chanos
TGGAGTGGTTTTCATCCCTTATCCTAACCCTAACCCTAACCCTAACCCTCAGAAAAAAAGTTATTGGCCGAGGGATGACCTTGGAGTGGTTTTCATCCCTTATCCTAACCCTAACCCTAACCCTAACCCAACCCTAACCCTAACCCTAACCCTAACCCTAACCTTAACCCTTTTTTTTTCCCCAAGTCTTTAACCCTAACAACACTTTCAATTCCAATTTCATTCAACTACTAGCCCTAATACACAACCCAATACAACAAACACCAAGTCTGCCAACTAAAAGAACACTTCCTCTTGTCCTACAAACTCGGGGCTGGTACCGTTGGAAAGGGCATCCTCAAAAACCCCTATGTAGAAATTGATTCCGAGTCTCTACCACCTTAAGAAAAAAAGTTATTGACTGAGGGATGACTTTGAAAGGGGTCCGGCGGAAGTTTCCGGCACTTCTGGTTGTCGTAGAAACTCGGGACTGATACCGTTGGAAAGGGCATCCTCGAAAACCCCCAGGCGGACACGGGTTCCGAGTCTCTACCACCTTCAGAAAAAAAGTTATTGGCCGAGGGATGACCTTGGAGTGGTTTTCATCCCTTATCCTAACCCTAACCCTAACCCTAACCCTAACCCTAACCCTTTCCCTCCCCCCACCCTTTCCTTAACCCTAATGACACTTTGAATTCCAATTTAATTTGACTTCTAATTCTAACCCTAACTCTAGCCAGTCTCATAATATAGCTTTAGATGTAACCCTTACCAATCCCTAACCCTAACCTTAACCCTTTTTTTTCCCCCAAGTCTTTAACCCTAACAACACTTTCAATTCCAATTTCATTCAACTACTAACCCTAATACACAACCCAATACAACAAACACCAAGTCTGCCAACTAAAAGAACACTTCTTCTTGTCCTACAAACTCGGGGCTGCTACCGTTGGAAAGGGCATCCTCAAAACCCCTAGTTGGACACTGGTGCTAAGTCTCTGTGACCTTCAGAAAAAAAGTTATTGACCGAGGGATGACTTTGAAATGGCCTCGACTCAGCTTTCGGGCACTTCTGGTTGTCGTAGAAACTCGGGGCTGGTACCGTTGGAAAGGGCATCCTCAAAAACCCCTATGTAGAAATTGATTCCAAGTCTCTACCACCTTCAGAAAAAAGTTATTGGCCGAGGGATGACTTTGAAATGGCCTCCACGGAGCTTTCGGGCACTTCCCCTTGTCCTAGACACTCGGGACTGCTACCATTGGAAAGGGCATCCTCAGAAACCCCCAGGCGGACACGGGTTCCAAGTCTCTACCACCTTCAGAAAAAAAGTTATTGGCCGAGGGATGACTTTGGAGTGGTTTTCACCCCTAACCCTAACCCTAACCCTAATACACAACCCAATACAACAAACACCAAGTCTGCCAACTAAAAGAACACTTCCTCTTGTCCTAGAAACTTGGGGATGGTACCGTTGGAAAGGGCATCCTCAAAAACCCCTAGGCAGACACTGCTTCTAAGTCTCTATGACCTTCAGAAAAAAAGTTATTGTCTGAGGGATGACTTTGAAATGGCCTCGATGGAGCTTTCGGGCACTTCTGGTTGTTGTAGAAACTCGGGGTTGGTACCGTTGGAAAGGGCATCCTCCAAAACCCCCAGGCGGACACTGGTTCCAAGTCTCTACCACCTTCGGAAAAAAAAGTTATTGGCCGAGGGATGACCTTGGAGTGGTTTTCATCCCTTATCCTAACCCTAACCCTAACCCTAACCCTAACCCTGACCCTGACCCTGACCCTAACCCTAACCCTAACCCTAACCCTAATACACAACCCAATACAACAAACACCAAGTCTGCCAACTAAAAGAACACTTCCTCTTGTCCTACAAACTCGGGGCTTGTACCGTTGGAAAGGGCATCCTCAAAAACCCCTATGTAGAAATTGATTCCGAGTCTCTACCACCTTAAGAAAAAAAGTTATTGACTGAGGGATGACTTTGAAAGGGGTCCGGCGGAAGTTTCCGGCACTTCCCCTTGTCCTAGACACTCGGGACTGCTACCATTGGAAAGGGCATCCTCCAAAACCCCCAGGCGGACACGGGTTCCAAGTCTCTACCACCTTCAGAAAAAAAGTTATTGGCCGAGGGATGACCTTGGAGTGGTTTTCATCCCTTATCCTAACCCTAACCCTAACCCTAACCCTAATGACACTTTGAATTCCAATTTAATTTGACTTCTAATTCTAACCCTAACTCTAGCCAGTCTCATAATATAGCTTTAGATGTAACCCTTGCCAATCCCTAACCCTAACCTTAACCCTTTTTTTTTCCCCAAGTCTTTAACCCTAACAACACTTTCAATTCCAATTTCATTCAACTACTAGCCCTAATACACAACCCAATACAACAAACACCAAGTCTGCCAACTAAAAGAACACTTCCTCTTGTCCTACAAACTCGGGGCTTGTACCGTTGGAAAGGGCATCCTCAAAAACCCCTATGTAGAAATTGATTCCGAGTCTCTACCACCTTAAGAAAAAAAGTTATTGACTGAGGGATGACTTTGAAAGGGGTCCGGCGGAAGTTTCCGGCACTTCCCCTTGTCCTAGACACTCGGGACTGCTACCATTGGAAAGGGCATCCTCCAAAACCCCCAGGCGGACACGGGTTCCAAGTCTCTACCACCTTCAGAAAAAAAGTTATTGGCCGAGGGATGACCTTGGAGTGGTTTTCATCCCTTATCCTAACCCTAACCCTAACCCTAACCCTAGCCCTAGCCCTAGCCCTAGCCCTAGCCCTAACCCTAACCCTAACCCTAACCCTAGCCCTAATACACAACCCAATACAACAAACACCAAGTCTGCCAACTAAAAGAACACTTCCTCTTGTCCTACAAACTCGGGGCTTGTACCGTTGGAAAGGGCATCCTCAAAAACCCCTATGTAGAAATTGATTCCGAGTCTCTACCACCTTAAGAAAAAAAGTTATTGACTGAGGGATGACTTTGAAAGGGGTCCGGCGGAAGTTTCCGGCACTTCCCCTTGTCCTAGACACTCGGGACTGCTACCATTGGAAAGGGCATCCTCCAAAACCCCCAGGCGGACACGGGTTCCAAGTCTCTACCACCTTCAGAAAAAAAGTTATTGGCCGAGGGATGACCTTGGAGTGGTTTTCATCCCTTATCCTAACCCTAACCCTAACCCTAACCCTAATGACACTTTGAATTCCAATTTAATTTGACTTCTAATTCTAACCCTAACTCTAGCCAGTCTCATAATATAGCTTTAGATGTAACCCTTGCCAATCCCTAACCCTAACCTTAACCCTTTTTTTTTCCCCAAGTCTTTAACCCTAACAACACTTTCAATTCCAATTTCATTCAACTACTAGCCCTAATACACAACCCAATACAACAAACACCAAGTCTGCCAACTAAAAGAACACTTCCTCTTGTCCTACAAACTCGGGGCTTGTACCGTTGGAAAGGGCATCCTCAAAAACCCCTATGTAGAAATTGATTCCGAGTCTCTACCACCTTAAGAAAAAAAGTTATTGACTGAGGGATGACTTTGAAAGGGGTCCGGCGGAAGTTTCCGGCACTTCCCCTTGTCCTAGACACTCGGGACTGCTACCATTGGAAAGGGCATCCTCCAAAACCCCCAGGCGGACACGGGTTCCAAGTCTCTACCACCTTCAGAAAAAAAGTTATTGGCCGAGGGATGACCTTGGAGTGGTTTTCATCCCTTATCCTAACCCTAACCCTAACCCTAACCCTAACCCTAACCCTAACCCTAACCCTAACCCTAACCCTAACCCTAACCCTAACCCTAACTTTAAAGTAGAATAGCTCGGAGACCGTACGACATAGAAACAAAATTCTTTTTGTCTCGGAATCGTTACGACGCCCCCTCCGAGATGACATCGCTCGTTCGGGTCGCTTGGGGTCACCGCCATTCAACAAAATACCAGTAATATAGGCTTTTACACAATTCGCCAATCTAAAAGACAGGCTGGGGGGCGCGCTTCCAGTAGAAGCTTGGTTGTTTCCCGAAAATTTCGCTCTGGGAGTGGAATGGGAGGGAAATTAACCCGCTGGATGTCGTTAACCCCTTGGGGGTCCAACCCAGTAGAAGCCTGGTAGCTTCCCGAAAGGATCTCGGTTCGAGCGTGCTCGGCTGAGATTGGTAAGGAAGATATCCGCTGGAAGAGGACTCCCGCCCAGGGCTGTCTGGGAGGTGACGTAATGCACGGGACCTGCCTCCACAGGGCCTTGGTTTTAGCAGGCTGGGGATACCTTGCGGTGTTAACGAACAGTCTGCCTCGGTAGGTAGCCAGCCCCCCTGGGTCCACTTGGACAGCACGCAGGAGGGTGGTCTGAGGCCAACAGACCTTAAATGGGGCCCAGTCTTTTACGGTGATTAGCACCACTCAGGCACCAGCTTCACTCGCGCGCTACACGCTAAGACTCCAAGAGCCAAAAAAATCCCAATTGGGACTAAAGAAAAGAAAAAAATAGCCAATTTGGCGAAGAAATAAGCAAAAAAGAAGACGGAAATGGATGAAAACGACACCGAAATTACTCAAGTAGACAACATCCATCGAAAGGTCAAAAGGTCAGCATTAGAAAGAATGCCACTATTAAATCAAGGACAATAAAAAAAGACAAAGGAAAATGGATAAAGACTAGCGAGTCACCAAAAAACCCAACTGGACGGGGTTAGCATCGCTCACACACCAGCTGAGCATTAGAGAGAATGCCATTACTAAACCAAGGACAATAAAAAAAGACAAAGAACGGCGGATAAAGACTAGCGAGTCACCAAAAAAAAACCCAATTGGACGGGGTTAGCATCGCTCACACACCAGCTGAGCATTAGAAAGAATGCCTGATAAATAGCATTGAAATCATCCAAAGAAGACAAAAACCAGCGAAAGGTCAAAAGGTCAGCATCAGAAATAATGCCATAATTTAACCAAGAAGGATAAAATAAAACGAATAACGACTTGTAAAGACTAGAAAGTCACCAAAAAACCCAATTGGACATGGGACACAAGTCGAGGATTGATCGCCCTTGGCTGGCCGCCTCAGAGGAGGGTGTATAGTGTTGAAAGGCTGAAACACCCGATGAACCTGAGGTACATTACTGATGATGTGTCCTGAAATTGAATAAAGCTTAGGCTATCTCACCACTTCAAAATAGGATAAAATAGATTAAATAGGGTCAAATTCATGTCCGTTAACCTCCGAACTCTTGGAACTTGTTATGTGGGTCAAGGAACAGGTGTTCAGTTTAACATGCGCCGGCCCGTGCCTTCACTTCGTCGCTCCATTTCAACCACTTGGTCTAGAAGGACCAAACGTGGGGAGCTTCGACGGATAACCTCCAAAAACCTAACCCTAACCCTAACCCTAAGTTATTGGCCGAGGGATGACCTTGGAGTGGTTTTCATCCCTTATCCTAACCCTAACCCTAACCCTAACCTTGGAGTGGTTTTCATCCCTTATCCTAACCCTAACCCTAACCCTAACCCTTATCCTGTAACGTAACCCTAACCCGAACCCTAACCCGAACCCTAAAACTTAGATTTAACCCTAACCCTAACCTATCCCTAACCCTAACCTAACCCTAACCCTAACCCAATTTCAGTTCTGGCCTTAAATGACCATCAAGTCTAATTCTAACCCTAACCCTAGACAGTCTCATAATACACTTTTACATGGAACCCTTACCAATCCCTAACCCTAACCTTAACCCTTTTTCTTTCTGTCCAAGTCTTTAACCCTAACAACACTTTCAATTCCAATTTCATTCCACTACTAACCCTAAAACACAACCAAATACAACAAACACCAAGTCTGCCGACCAAAAGAACACTTCTGCTTGTCGCACAAACTCGGGGCTGGTACCGTTGGAAAGAGCGTCCTCAGAAACCCCTAGTTGGACACCGGTTCCAAGTCTCTGTGACCTTCAGAAAAAAAGTTATTGACCGAGGGATGACTTTGAAATGGCCTCCACGGAGCTTTCGGGCACTTCCCCTTGTCCTAGACACTCGGGACTGCTACCGTTGGAAAGGGCATCCTCGAAAACCCCCAGGCGGACACGGGTTCCAAGTCTCTCCCGCCTTCAGAAAAAAAGTTATTGGCCGAGGGATGACCTTGGAGTGGTTTTCATCCCTTACCCTAACCCTAACCCTAACCCTAACCCTAACCCTGACCCTAACCCTAACCCTAACCCAATTTCAGTTCTGGCCTTAAAGGACCATCAAATCTAATTCTAACCCTAACCCTAGACAGTCTCATAATACACTTTTACATGGAACCCTCACCAATCCCTAACCCTAACCTTAACCCTTTTTCTTTCTGTCCAAGTCTTTAACCCTAACAACACTTTCAATTCCAATTTCATTCCACTACTAACCCTAAAACACAACCAAATACAACAAACACCAAGTCTGCCGACCAAAAGAACACTTCTGCTTGTCGCACAAACTCGGGGCTGGTACCGTTGGAAAGAGCGTCCTCAGAAACCCCTAGTTGGACACCGGTTCCAAGTCTCTGTGACCTTCAGAAAAAAAGTTATTGACCGAGGGATGACTTTGAAATGGCCTCCACGGAGCTTTCGGGCACTTCCCCTTGTCCTAGACACTCGGGACTGCTACCGTTGGAAAGGGCATCCTCGAAAACCCCCAGGCGGACACGGGTTCCAAGTCTCTCCCGCCTTCAGAAAAAAAGTTATTGGCCGAGGGATGACCTTGGAGTGGTTTTCATCCCTTATCCTAACCCTAACCCTAACCCTAACCCTAACCCTAACCCTAACCCTAACCCTAACCCTAACCCTAACTTTAAAGTAGAATAGCTCGGAGACCGTACGACATAGAAACAAAATTCTTTTTGTCTCGGAATCGTTACGACGCCCCCTCCGAGATGACATCGCTCGTTCGGGTCGCTTGGGGTCACCGCCATTCAACAAAATACCAGTAATATAGGCTTTTACACAATTCGCCAATCTAAAAGACAGGCTGGGGGGCGCGCTTCCAGTAGAAGCTTGGTTGTTTCCCGAAAATTTCGCTCTGGGAGTGGAATGGGAGGGAAATTAACCCGCTGGATGTCGTTAACCCCTTGGGGGTCCAACCCAGTAGAAGCCTGGTAGCTTCCCGAAAGGATCTCGGTTCGAGCGTGCTCGGCTGAGATTGGTAAGGAAGATATCCGCTGGAAGAGGACTCCCGCCCAGGGCTGTCTGGGAGGTGACGTAATGCACGGGACCTGCCTCCACAGGGCCTTGGTTTTAGCAGGCTGGGGATACCTTGCGGTGTTAACGAACAGTCTGCCTCGGTAGGTAGCCAGCCCCCCTGGGTCCACTTGGACAGCACGCAGGAGGGTGGTCTGAGGCCAACAGACCTTAAATGGGGCCCAGTCTTTTACGGTGATTAGCACCACTCAGGCACCAGCTTCACTCGCGCGCTACACGCTAAGACTCCAAGAGCCAAAAAAATCCCAATTGGGACTAAAGAAAAGAAAAAAATAGCCAATTTGGCGAAGAAATAAGCAAAAAAGAAGACGGAAATGGATGAAAACGACACCGAAATTACTCAAGTAGACAACATCCATCGAAAGGTCAAAAGGTCAGCATTAGAAAGAATGCCACTATTAAATCAAGGACAATAAAAAAAGACAAAGGAAAATGGATAAAGACTAGCGAGTCACCAAAAAACCCAACTGGACGGGGTTAGCATCGCTCACACACCAGCTGAGCATTAGAGAGAATGCCATTACTAAACCAAGGACAATAAAAAAAGACAAAGAACGGCGGATAAAGACTAGCGAGTCACCAAAAAAAACCCAATTGGACGGGGTTAGCATCGCTCACACACCAGCTGAGCATTAGAAAGAATGCCTGATAAATAGCATTGAAATCATCCAAAGAAGACAAAAACCAGCGAAAGGTCAAAAGGTCAGCATCAGAAATAATGCCATAATTTAACCAAGAAGGATAAAATAAAACGAATAACGACTTGTAAAGACTAGAAAGTCACCAAAAAACCCAATTGGACATGGGACACAAGTCGAGGATTGATCGCCCTTGGCTGGCCGCCTCAGAGGAGGGTGTATAGTGTTGAAAGGCTGAAACACCCGATGAACCTGAGGTACATTACTGATGATGTGTCCTGAAATTGAATAAAGCTTAGGCTATCTCACCACTTCAAAATAGGATAAAATAGATTAAATAGGGTCAAATTCATGTCCGTTAACCTCCGAACTCTTGGAACTTGTTATGTGGGTCAAGGAACAGGTGTTCAGTTTAACATGCGCCGGCCCGTGCCTTCACTTCGTCGCTCCATTTCAACCACTTGGTCTAGAAGGACCAAACGTGGGGAGCTTCGACGGATAACCTCCAAAAACCTAACCCTAACCCTAACCCTAAGTTATTGGCCGAGGGATGACCTTGGAGTGGTTTTCATCCCTTATCCTAACCCTAACCCTAACCCTTGGAGTGGTTTTCATCCCTTATCCTAACCCTAACCCTAACCCTTATCCTGTAACGTAACCCTAACCCGAACCCTAACCCGAACCCTTAAACTTAGATTTAACCCTAACCCTAACCTATCCCTAACCCTAACCTAACCCTAACCCTAACCCAATTTCAGTTCTGGCCTTAAATGACCATCAAGTCTAATTCTAACCCTAACCCTAGACAGTCTCATAATACACTTTTACATGGAACCCTTACCAATCCCTAACCCTAACCTTAACCCTTTTTCTTTCTGTCCAAGTCTTTAACCCTAACAACACTTTCAATTCCAATTTCATTCCACTACTAACCCTAAAACACAACCAAATACAACAAACACCAAGTCTGCCGACCAAAAGAACACTTCTGCTTGTCGCACAAACTCGGGGCTGGTACCGTTGGAAAGAGCGTCCTCAGAAACCCCTAGTTGGACACCGGTTCCAAGTCTCTGTGACCTTCAGAAAAAAAGTTATTGACCGAGGGATGACTTTGAAATGGCCTCCACGGAGCTTTCGGGCACTTACCCTTGTCCTAGACACTCGGGACTGCTACCGTTGGAAAGGGCATCCTCGAAAACCCCCAGGCGGACACGGGTTCCAAGTCTCTCCCGCCTTCAGAAAAAAAGTTATTGGCCGAGGGATGACCTTGGAGTGGTTTTCATCCCTTATCCTGTAACGTAACCCTAACCCTAACCCGAACCCTAACCCAACCCTAACCCTAACCCTAACCCTAACCCAATTTCAGTTCTGGCCTTAAATGACCATCAAGTCTAATTCTAACCCTAACCCTAGACAGTCTCATAATACACTTTTACATGGAACCCTTACCAATCCCTAACCCTAACCTTAACCCTTTTTCTTTCTGTCCAAGTCTTTAACCCTAACAACACTTTCAATTCCAATTTCATTCCACTACTAACCCTAAAACACAACCAAATACAACAAACACCAAGTCTGCCGACCAAAAGAACACTTCTGCTTGTCGCACAAACTCGGGGCTGGTACCGTTGGAAAGAGCGTCCTCAGAAACCCCTAGTTGGACACCGGTTCCAAGTCTCTGTGACCTTCAGAAAAAAAGTTATTGACCGAGGGATGACTTTGAAATGGCCTCCACGGAGCTTTCGGGCACTTCCCCTTGTCCTAGACACTCGGGACTGCTACCGTTGGAAAGGGCATCCTCGAAAACCCCCAGGCGGACACGGGTTCCAAGTCTCTCCCGCCTTCAGAAAAAAAGTTATTGGCCGAGGGATGACCTTGGAGTGGTTTTCATCCCTTATCCTAACCCTAACCCTAACCCTAACCCTAACCCTAACCCTAACCCTAACCCTAACCCTAACTTTAAAGTAGAATAGCTCGGAGACCGTACGACATAGAAACAAAATTCTTTTTGTCTCGGAATCGTTACGACGCCCCCTCCGAGATGACATCGCTCGTTCGGGTCGCTTGGGGTCACCGCCATTCAACAAAATACCAGTAATATAGGCTTTTACACAATTCGCCAATCTAAAAGACAGGCTGGGGGGCGCGCTTCCAGTAGAAGCTTGGTTGTTTCCCGAAAATTTCGCTCTGGGAGTGGAATGGGAGGGAAATTAACCCGCTGGATGTCGTTAACCCCTTGGGGGTCCAACCCAGTAGAAGCCTGGTAGCTTCCCGAAAGGATCTCGGTTCGAGCGTGCTCGGCTGAGATTGGTAAGGAAGATATCCGCTGGAAGAGGACTCCCGCCCAGGGCTGTCTGGGAGGTGACGTAATGCACGGGACCTGCCTCCACAGGGCCTTGGTTTTAGCAGGCTGGGGATACCTTGCGGTGTTAACGAACAGTCTGCCTCGGTAGGTAGCCAGCCCCCCTGGGTCCACTTGGACAGCACGCAGGAGGGTGGTCTGAGGCCAACAGACCTTAAATGGGGCCCAGTCTTTTACGGTGATTAGCACCACTCAGGCACCAGCTTCACTCGCGCGCTACACGCTAAGACTCCAAGAGCCAAAAAAAATCCCAATTGGGACTAAAGAAAAGAAAAAAATAGCCAATTTGGCGAAGAAATAAGCAAAAAAGAAGACGGAAATGGATGAAAACGACACCGAAATTACTCAAGTAGACAACATCCATCGAAAGGTCAAAAGGTCAGCATTAGAAAGAATGCCACTATTAAATCAAGGACAATAAAAAAAAGACAAAGGAAAATGGATAAAGACTAGCGAGTCACCAAAAAACCCAACTGGACGGGGTTAGCATCGCTCACACACCAGCTGAGCATTAGAGAGAATGCCATTACTAAACCAAGGACAATAAAAAAAGACAAAGAACGGCGGATAAAGACTAGCGAGTCACCAAAAAAAACCCAATTGGACGGGGTTAGCATCGCTCACACACCAGCTGAGCATTAGAAAGAATGCCTGATAAATAGCATTGAAATCATCCAAAGAAGACAAAAACCAGCGAAAGGTCAAAAGGTCAGCATCAGAAATAATGCCATAATTTAACCAAGAAGGATAAAATAAAACGAATAACGACTTGTAAAGACTAGAAAGTCACCAAAAAACCCAATTGGACATGGGACACAAGTCGAGGATTGATCGCCCTTGGCTGGCCGCCTCAGAGGAGGGTGTATAGTGTTGAAAGGCTGAAACACCCGATGAACCTGAGGTACATTACTGATGATGTGTCCTGAAATTGAATAAAGCTTAGGCTATCTCACCACTTCAAAATAGGATAAAATAGATTAAATAGGGTCAAATTCATGTCCGTTAACCTCCGAACTCTTGGAACTTGTTATGTGGGTCAAGGAACAGGTGTTCAGTTTAACATGCGCCGGCCCGTGCCTTCACTTCGTCGCTCCATTTCAACCACTTGGTCTAGAAGGACCAAACGTGGGGAGCTTCGACGGATAACCTCCAAAAACCTAACCCTAACCCTAACCCTAAGTTATTGGCCGAGGGATGACCTTGGAGTGGTTTTCATCCCTTATCCTAACCCTAACCCTAACCCTTGGAGTGGTTTTCATCCCTTATCCTAACCCTAACCCTAACCCTTATCCTGTAACGTAACCCTAACCCGAACCCTAACCCGAACCCTTAAACTTAGATTTAACCCTAACCCTAACCTATCCCTAACCCTAACCTAACCCTAACCCTAACCCAATTTCAGTTCTGGCCTTAAATGACCATCAAGTCTAATTCTAACCCTAACCCTAGACAGTCTCATAATACACTTTTACATGGAACCCTTACCAATCCCTAACCCTAACCTTAACCCTTTTTCTTTCTGTCCAAGTCTTTAACCCTAACAACACTTTCAATTCCAATTTCATTCCACTACTAACCCTAAAACACAACCAAATACAACAAACACCAAGTCTGCCGACCAAAAGAACACTTCTGCTTGTCGCACAAACTCGGGGCTGGTACCGTTGGAAAGAGCGTCCTCAGAAACCCCTAGTTGGACACCGGTTCCAAGTCTCTGTGACCTTCAGAAAAAAAGTTATTGACCGAGGGATGACTTTGAAATGGCCTCCACGGAGCTTTCGGGCACTTACCCTTGTCCTAGACACTCGGGACTGCTACCGTTGGAAAGGGCATCCTCGAAAACCCCCAGGCGGACACGGGTTCCAAGTCTCTCCCGCCTTCAGAAAAAAAGTTATTGGCCGAGGGATGACCTTGGAGTGGTTTTCATCCCTTATCCTAACCCTAACCCTAACCCTAACCCAACCCTAACCCTAACCCTAACCCTAACCCAATTTCAGTTCTGGCCTTAAATGACCATCAAGTCTAATTCTAACCCTAACCCTAGACAGTCTCATAATACACTTTTACATGGAACCCTTACCAATCCCTAACCCTAACCTTAACCCTTTTTCTTTCTGTCCAAGTCTTTAACCCTAACAACACTTTCAATTCCAATTTCATTCCACTACTAACCCTAAAACACAACCAAATACAACAAACACCAAGTCTGCCGACCAAAAGAACACTTCTGCTTGTCGCACAAACTCGGGGCTGGTACCGTTGGAAAGAGCGTCCTCAGAAACCCCTAGTTGGACACCGGTTCCAAGTCTCTGTGACCTTCAGAAAAAAAGTTATTGACCGAGGGATGACTTTGAAATGGCCTCCACGGAGCTTTCGGGCACTTCCCCTTGTCCTAGACACTCGGGACTGCTACCGTTGGAAAGGGCATCCTCGAAAACCCCCAGGCGGACACGGGTTCCAAGTCTCTCCCGCCTTCAGAAAAAAAGTTATTGGCCGAGGGATGACCTTGGAGTGGTTTTCATCCCTTACCCTAACCCTAACCCTAACCCTAACCCTAACCCTAACCCTAACCCTAACCCTAACCCTAACTTTAAAGTAGAATAGCTCGGAGACCGTACGACATAGAAACAAAATTCTTTTTGTCTCGGAATCGTTACGACGCCCCCTCCGAGATGACATCGCTCGTTCGGGTCGCTTGGGGTCACCGCCATTCAACAAAATACCAGTAATATAGGCTTTTACACAATTCGCCAATCTAAAAGACAGGCTGGGGGGCGCGCTTCCAGTAGAAGCTTGGTTGTTTCCCGAAAATTTCGCTCTGGGAGTGGAATGGGAGGGAAATTAACCCGCTGGATGTCGTTAACCCCTTGGGGGTCCAACCCAGTAGAAGCCTGGTAGCTTCCCGAAAGGATCTCGGTTCGAGCGTGCTCGGCTGAGATTGGTAAGGAAGATATCCGCTGGAAGAGGACTCCCGCCCAGGGCTGTCTGGGAGGTGACGTAATGCACGGGACCTGCCTCCACAGGGCCTTGGTTTTAGCAGGCTGGGGATACCTTGCGGTGTTAACGAACAGTCTGCCTCGGTAGGTAGCCAGCCCCCCTGGGTCCACTTGGACAGCACGCAGGAGGGTGGTCTGAGGCCAACAGACCTTAAATGGGGCCCAGTCTTTTACGGTGATTAGCACCACTCAGGCACCAGCTTCACTCGCGCGCTACACGCTAAGACTCCAAGAGCCAAAAAAATCCCAATTGGGACTAAAGAAAAGAAAAAAATAGCCAATTTGGCGAAGAAATAAGCAAAAAAGAAGACGGAAATGGATGAAAACGACACCGAAATTACTCAAGTAGACAACATCCATCGAAAGGTCAAAAGGTCAGCATTAGAAAGAATGCCACTATTAAATCAAGGACAATAAAAAAAGACAAAGGAAAATGGATAAAGACTAGCGAGTCACCAAAAAACCCAACTGGACGGGGTTAGCATCGCTCACACACCAGCTGAGCATTAGAGAGAATGCCATTACTAAACCAAGGACAATAAAAAAAGACAAAGAACGGCGGATAAAGACTAGCGAGTCACCAAAAAAAACCCAATTGGACGGGGTTAGCATCGCTCACACACCAGCTGAGCATTAGAAAGAATGCCTGATAAATAGCATTGAAATCATCCAAAGAAGACAAAAACCAGCGAAAGGTCAAAAGGTCAGCATCAGAAATAATGCCATAATTTAACCAAGAAGGATAAAATAAAACGAATAACGACTTGTAAAGACTAGAAAGTCACCAAAAAACCCAATTGGACATGGGACACAAGTCGAGGATTGATCGCCCTTGGCTGGCCGCCTCAGAGGAGGGTGTATAGTGTTGAAAGGCTGAAACACCCGATGAACCTGAGGTACATTACTGATGATGTGTCCTGAAATTGAATAAAGCTTAGGCTATCTCACCACTTCAAAATAGGATAAAATAGATTAAATAGGGTCAAATTCATGTCCGTTAACCTCCGAACTCTTGGAACTTGTTATGTGGGTCAAGGAACAGGTGTTCAGTTTAACATGCGCCGGCCCGTGCCTTCACTTCGTCGCTCCATTTCAACCACTTGGTCTAGAAGGACCAAACGTGGGGAGCTTCGACGGATAACCTCCAAAAACCTAACCCTAACCCTAACCCTAAGTTATTGGCCGAGGGATGACCTTGGAGTGGTTTTCATCCCTTATCCTAACCCTAACCCTAACCCTTGGAGTGGTTTTCATCCCTTATCCTAACCCTAACCCTAACCCTTATCCTGTAACGTAACCCTAACCCGAACCCTAACCCGAACCCTTAAACTTAGATTTAACCCTAACCCTAACCTATCCCTAACCCTAACCTAACCCTAACCCTAACCCAATTTCAGTTCTGGCCTTAAATGACCATCAAGTCTAATTCTAACCCTAACCCTAGACAGTCTCATAATACACTTTTACACGGAACCCTTACCAATCCCTAACCCTAACCTTAACCCTTTTTCTTTCTGTCCAAGTCTTTAACCCTAACAACACTTTCAATTCCAATTTCATTCCACTACTAACCCTAAAACACAACCAAATACAACAAACACCAAGTCTGCCGACCAAAAGAACACTTCTGCTTGTCGCACAAACTCGGGGCTGGTACCGTTGGAAAGAGCGTCCTCAGAAACCCCTAGTTGGACACCGGTTCCAAGTCTCTGTGACCTTCAGAAAAAAAGTTATTGACCGAGGGATGACTTTGAAATGGCCTCCACGGAGCTTTCGGGCACTTACCCTTGTCCTAGACACTCGGGACTGCTACCGTTGGAAAGGGCATCCTCGAAAACCCCCAGGCGGACACGGGTTCCAAGTCTCTCCCGCCTTCAGAAAAAAAGTTATTGGCCGAGGGATGACCTTGGAGTGGTTTTCATCCCTTATCCTAACCCTAACCCTAACCCTAACCCAACCCTAACCCTAACCCTAACCCTAACCCAATTTCAGTTCTGGCCTTAAATGACCATCAAGTCTAATTCTAACCCTAACCCTAGACAGTCTCATAATACACTTTTACATGGAACCCTTACCAATCCCTAACCCTAACCTTAACCCTTTTTCTTTCTGTCCAAGTCTTTAACCCTAACAACACTTTCAATTCCAATTTCATTCCACTACTAACCCTAAAACACAACCAAATACAACAAACACCAAGTCTGCCGACCAAAAGAACACTTCTGCTTGTCGCACAAACTCGGGGCTGGTACCGTTGGAAAGAGCGTCCTCAGAAACCCCTAGTTGGACACCGGTTCCAAGTCTCTGTGACCTTCAGAAAAAAAGTTATTGACCGAGGGATGACTTTGAAATGGCCTCCACGGAGCTTTCGGGCACTTCCCCTTGTCCTAGACACTCGGGACTGCTACCGTTGGAAAGGGCATCCTCGAAAACCCCCAGGCGGACACGGGTTCCAAGTCTCTCCCGCCTTCAGAAAAAAAGTTATTGGCCGAGGGATGACCTTGGAGTGGTTTTCATCCCTTATCCTAACCCTAACCCTAACCCTAACCCTAACCCTAACCCTAACCCTAACCCTAACCCTAACTTTAAAGTAGAATAGCTCGGAGACCGTACGACATAGAAACAAAATTCTTTTTGTCTCGGAATCGTTACGACGCCCCCTCCGAGATGACATCGCTCGTTCGGGTCGCTTGGGGTCACCGCCATTCAACAAAATACCAGTAATATAGGCTTTTACACAATTCGCCAATCTAAAAGACAGGCTGGGGGGCGCGCTTCCAGTAGAAGCTTGGTTGTTTCCCGAAAATTTCGCTCTGGGAGTGGAATGGGAGGGAAATTAACCCGCTGGATGTCGTTAACCCCTTGGGGGTCCAACCCAGTAGAAGCCTGGTAGCTTCCCGAAAGGATCTCGGTTCGAGCGTGCTCGGCTGAGATTGGTAAGGAAGATATCCGCTGGAAGAGGACTCCCGCCCAGGGCTGTCTGGGAGGTGACGTAATGCACGGGACCTGCCTCCACAGGGCCTTGGTTTTAGCAGGCTGGGGATACCTTGCGGTGTTAACGAACAGTCTGCCTCGGTAGGTAGCCAGCCCCCCTGGGTCCACTTGGACAGCACGCAGGAGGGTGGTCTGAGGCCAACAGACCTTAAATGGGGCCCAGTCTTTTACGGTGATTAGCACCACTCAGGCACCAGCTTCACTCGCGCGCTACACGCTAAGACTCCAAGAGCCAAAAAAATCCCAATTGGGACTAAAGAAAAGAAAAAAATAGCCAATTTGGCGAAGAAATAAGCAAAAAAGAAGACGGAAATGGATGAAAACGACACCGAAATTACTCAAGTAGACAACATCCATCGAAAGGTCAAAAGGTCAGCATTAGAAAGAATGCCACTATTAAATCAAGGACAATAAAAAAAGACAAAGGAAAATGGATAAAGACTAGCGAGTCACCAAAAAACCCAACTGGACGGGGTTAGCATCGCTCACACACCAGCTGAGCATTAGAGAGAATGCCATTACTAAACCAAGGACAATAAAAAAAGACAAAGAACGGCGGATAAAGACTAGCGAGTCACCAAAAAAAACCCAATTGGACGGGGTTAGCATCGCTCACACACCAGCTGAGCATTAGAAAGAATGCCTGATAAATAGCATTGAAATCATCCAAAGAAGACAAAAACCAGCGAAAGGTCAAAAGGTCAGCATCAGAAATAATGCCATAATTTAACCAAGAAGGATAAAATAAAACGAATAACGACTTGTAAAGACTAGAAAGTCACCAAAAAACCCAATTGGAC
Source organism: Chanos chanos (assembly GCF_902362185.1). Lineage (NCBI taxonomy): Eukaryota > Metazoa > Chordata > Actinopteri > Gonorynchiformes > Chanidae > Chanos > Chanos chanos. Next base: position 22,015 of record NW_022111406.1, read on the forward strand.
ATGGGACACAAGTCGAGGATTGATCGCCCTTGGCTGGCCGCCTCAGAGGAGGGTGTATAGTGTTGAAAGGCTGAAACACCCGATGAACCTGAGGTACATTACTGATGATGTGTCCTGAAATTGAATAAAGCTTAGGCTATCTCACCACTTCAAAATAGGATAAAATAGATTAAATAGGGTCAAATTCATGTCCGTTAACCTCCGAACTCTTGGAACTTGTTATGTGGGTCAAGGAACAGGTGTTCAGTTTAACATGCGCCGGCCCGTGCCTTCACTTCGTCGCTCCATTTCAACCACTTGGTCTAGAAGGACCAAACGTGGGGAGCTTCGACGGATAACCTCCAAAAACCTAACCCTAACCCTAACCCTAAGTTATTGGCCGAGGGATGACCTTGGAGTGGTTTTCATCCCTTATCCTAACCCTAACCCTAACCCTTGGAGTGGTTTTCATCCCTTATCCTAACCCTAACCCTAACCCTTATCCTGTAACGTAACCCTAACCCGAACCCTAACCCGAACCCTTAAACTTAGATTTAACCCTAACCCTAACCTATCCCTAACCCTAACCTAACCCTAACCCTAACCCAATTTCAGTTCTGGCCTTAAATGACCATCAAGTCTAATTCTAACCCTAACCCTAGACAGTCTCATAATACACTTTTACATGGAACCCTTACCAATCCCTAACCCTAACCTTAACCCTTTTTCTTTCTGTCCAAGTCTTTAACCCTAACAACACTTTCAATTCCAATTTCATTCCACTACTAACCCTAAAACACAACCAAATACAACAAACACCAAGTCTGCCGACCAAAAGAACACTTCTGCTTGTCGCACAAACTCGGGGCTGGTACCGTTGGAAAGAGCGTCCTCAGAAACCCCTAGTTGGACACCGGTTCCAAGTCTCTGTGACCTTCAGAAAAAAAGTTATTGACCGAGGGATGACTTTGAAATGGCCTCCACGGAGCTTTCGGGCACTTACCCTTGTCCTAGACACTCGGGACTGCTACCGTTGGAAAGGGCATCCTCGAAAACCCCCAGGCGGACACGGGTTCCAAGTCTCTCCCGCCTTCAGAAAAAAAGTTATTGGCCGAGGGATGACCTTGGAGTGGTTTTCATCCCTTATCCTAACCCTAACCCTAACCCTAACCCAACCCTAACCCTAACCCTAACCCTAACCCAATTTCAGTTCTGGCCTTAAAATGACCATCAAGTCTAACCCTAACCCTAACCCTAGACAGTCTCATAATACACTTTTACATGGAACCCTTACCAATCCCTAACCCTAACCTTAACCCTTTTTCTTTCTGTCCAAGTCTTTAACCCTAACAACACTTTCAATTCCAATTTCATTCCACTACTAACCCTAAAACACAACCAAATACAACAAACACCAAGTCTGCCGACCAAAAGAACACTTCTGCTTGTCGCACAAACTCGGGGCTGGTACCGTTGGAAAGAGCGTCCTCAGAAACCCCTAGTTGGACACCGGTTCCAAGTCTCTGTGACCTTCAGAAAAAAAGTTATTGACCGAGGGATGACTTTGAAATGGCCTCCACGGAGCTTTCGGGCACTTCCCCTTGTCCTAGACACTCGGGACTGCTACCGTTGGAAAGGGCATCCTCGAAAACCCCCAGGCGGACACGGGTTCCAAGTCTCTCCCGCCTTCAGAAAAAAAGTTATTGGCCGAGGGATGACCTTGGAGTGGTTTTCATCCCTTATCCTAACCCTAACCCTAACCCTAACCCTAACCCTAACCCTAACCCTAACCCTAACTTTAAAGTAGAATAGCTCGGAGACCGTACGACATAGAAACAAAATTCTTTTTGTCTCGGAATCGTTACGACGCCCCCTCCGAGATGACATCGCTCGTTCGGGTCGCTTGGGGTCACCGCCATTCAACAAAATACCAGTAATATAGGCTTTTACACAATTCGCCAATCTAAAAGACAGGCTGGGGGGCGCGCTTCCAGTAGAAGCTTGGTTGTTTCCCGAAAATTTCGCTCTGGGAGTGGAATGGGAGGGAAATTAACCCGCTGGATGTCGTTAACCCCTTGGGGGTCCAACCCAGTAGAAGCCTGGTAGCTTCCCGAAAGGATCTCGGTTCGAGCGTGCTCGGCTGAGATTGGTAAGGAAGATATCCGCTGGAAGAGGACTCCCGCCCAGGGCTGTCTGGGAGGTGACGTAATGCACGGGACCTGCCTCCACAGGGCCTTGGTTTTAGCAGGCTGGGGATACCTTGCGGTGTTAACGAACAGTCTGCCTCGGTAGGTAGCCAGCCCCCCTGGGTCCACTTGGACAGCACGCAGGAGGGTGGTCTGAGGCCAACAGACCTTAAATGGGGCCCAGTCTTTTACGGTGATTAGCACCACTCAGGCACCAGCTTCACTCGCGCGCTACACGCTAAGACTCCAAGAGCCAAAAAAATCCCAATTGGGACTAAAGAAAAGAAAAAAATAGCCAATTTGGCGAAGAAATAAGCAAAAAAGAAGACGGAAATGGATGAAAACGACACCGAAATTACTCAAGTAGACAACATCCATCGAAAGGTCAAAAGGTCAGCATTAGAAAGAATGCCACTATTAAATCAAGGACAATAAAAAAAGACAAAGGAAAATGGATAAAGACTAGCGAGTCACCAAAAAACCCAACTGGACGGGGTTAGCATCGCTCACACACCAGCTGAGCATTAGAGAGAATGCCATTACTAAACCAAGGACAATAAAAAAAGACAAAGAACGGCGGATAAAGACTAGCGAGTCACCAAAAAAAACCCAATTGGACGGGGTTAGCATCGCTCACACACCAGCTGAGCATTAGAAAGAATGCCTGATAAATAGCATTGAAATCATCCAAAGAAGACAAAAACCAGCGAAAGGTCAAAAGGTCAGCATCAGAAATAATGCCATAATTTAACCAAGAAGGATAAAATAAAACGAATAACGACTTGTAAAGACTAGAAAGTCACCAAAAAACCCAATTGGACATGGGACACAAGTCGAGGATTGATCGCCCTTGGCTGGCCGCCTCAGAGGAGGGTGTATAGTGTTGAAAGGCTGAAACACCCGATGAACCTGAGGTACATTACTGATGATGTGTCCTGAAATTGAATAAAGCTTAGGCTATCTCACCACTTCAAAATAGGATAAAATAGATTAAATAGGGTCAAATTCATGTCCGTTAACCTCCGAACTCTTGGAACTTGTTATGTGGGTCAAGGAACAGGTGTTCAGTTTAACATGCGCCGGCCCGTGCCTTCACTTCGTCGCTCCATTTCAACCACTTGGTCTAGAAGGACCAAACGTGGGGAGCTTCGACGGATAACCTCCAAAAACCTAACCCTAACCCTAACCCTAAGTTATTGGCCGAGGGATGACCTTGGAGTGGTTTTCATCCCTTATCCTAACCCTAACCCTAACCCTTGGAGTGGTTTTCATCCCTTATCCTAACCCTAACCCTAACCCTTATCCTGTAACGTAACCCTAACCCGAACCCTAACCCGAACCCTTAAACTTAGATTTAACCCTAACCCTAACCTATCCCTAACCCTAACCTAACCCTAACCCTAACCCAATTTCAGTTCTGGCCTTAAATGACCATCAAGTCTAATTCTAACCCTAACCCTAGACAGTCTCATAATACACTTTTACATGGAACCCTTACCAATCCCTAACCCTAACCTTAACCCTTTTTCTTTCTGTCCAAGTCTTTAACCCTAACAACACTTTCAATTCCAATTTCATTCCACTACTAACCCTAAAACACAACCAAATACAACAAACACCAAGTCTGCCGACCAAAAGAACACTTCTGCTTGTCGCACAAACTCGGGGCTGGTACCGTTGGAAAGAGCGTCCTCAGAAACCCCTAGTTGGACACCGGTTCCAAGTCTCTGTGACCTTCAGAAAAAAAGTTATTGACCGAGGGATGACTTTGAAATGGCCTCCACGGAGCTTTCGGGCACTTACCCTTGTCCTAGACACTCGGGACTGCTACCGTTGGAAAGGGCATCCTCGAAAACCCCCAGGCGGACACGGGTTCCAAGTCTCTCCCGCCTTCAGAAAAAAAGTTATTGGCCGAGGGATGACCTTGGAGTGGTTTTCATCCCTTATCCTAACCCTAACCCTAACCCTAACCCAACCCTAACCCTAACCCTAACCCTAACCCAATTTCAGTTCTGGCCTTAAATGACCATCAAGTCTAATTCTAACCCTAACCCTAGACAGTCTCATAATACACTTTTACATGGAACCCTTACCAATCCCTAACCCTAACCTTAACCCTTTTTCTTTCTGTCCAAGTCTTTAACCCTAACAACACTTTCAATTCCAATTTCATTCCACTACTAACCCTAAAACACAACCAAATACAACAAACACCAAGTCTGCCGACCAAAAGAACACTTCTGCTTGTCGCACAAACTCGGGGCTGGTACCGTTGGAAAGAGCGTCCTCAGAAACCCCTAGTTGGACACCGGTTCCAAGTCTCTGTGACCTTCAGAAAAAAAGTTATTGACCGAGGGATGACTTTGAAATGGCCTCCACGGAGCTTTCGGGCACTTCCCCTTGTCCTAGACACTCGGGACTGCTACCGTTGGAAAGGGCATCCTCGAAAACCCCCAGGCGGACACGGGTTCCAAGTCTCTCCCGCCTTCAGAAAAAAAGTTATTGGCCGAGGGATGACCTTGGAGTGGTTTTCATCCCTTATCCTAACCCTAACCCTAACCCTAACCCTAACCCTAACCCTAACCCTAACCCTAACCCTAACTTTAAAGTAGAATAGCTCGGAGACCGTACGACATAGAAACAAAATTCTTTTTGTCTCGGAATCGTTACGACGCCCCCTCCGAGATGACATCGCTCGTTCGGGTCGCTTGGGGTCACCGCCATTCAACAAAATACCAGTAATATAGGCTTTTACACAATTCGCCAATCTAAAAGACAGGCTGGGGGGCGCGCTTCCAGTAGAAGCTTGGTTGTTTCCCGAAAATTTCGCTCTGGGAGTGGAATGGGAGGGAAATTAACCCGCTGGATGTCGTTAACCCCTTGGGGGTCCAACCCAGTAGAAGCCTGGTAGCTTCCCGAAAGGATCTCGGTTCGAGCGTGCTCGGCTGAGATTGGTAAGGAAGATATCCGCTGGAAGAGGACTCCCGCCCAGGGCTGTCTGGGAGGTGACGTAATGCACGGGACCTGCCTCCACAGGGCCTTGGTTTTAGCAGGCTGGGGATACCTTGCGGTGTTAACGAACAGTCTGCCTCGGTAGGTAGCCAGCCCCCCTGGGTCCACTTGGACAGCACGCAGGAGGGTGGTCTGAGGCCAACAGACCTTAAATGGGGCCCAGTCTTTTACGGTGATTAGCACCACTCAGGCACCAGCTTCACTCGCGCGCTACACGCTAAGACTCCAAGAGCCAAAAAAATCCCAATTGGGACTAAAGAAAAGAAAAAAATAGCCAATTTGGCGAAGAAATAAGCAAAAAAGAAGACGGAAATGGATGAAAACGACACCGAAATTACTCAAGTAGACAACATCCATCGAAAGGTCAAAAGGTCAGCATTAGAAAGAATGCCACTATTAAATCAAGGACAATAAAAAAAGACAAAGGAAAATGGATAAAGACTAGCGAGTCACCAAAAAACCCAACTGGACGGGGTTAGCATCGCTCACACACCAGCTGAGCATTAGAGAGAATGCCATTACTAAACCAAGGACAATAAAAAAAGACAAAGAACGGCGGATAAAGACTAGCGAGTCACCAAAAAAAACCCAATTGGACGGGGTTAGCATCGCTCACACACCAGCTGAGCATTAGAAAGAATGCCTGATAAATAGCATTGAAATCATCCAAAGAAGACAAAAACCAGCGAAAGGTCAAAAGGTCAGCATCAGAAATAATGCCATAATTTAACCAAGAAGGATAAAATAAAACGAATAACGACTTGTAAAGACTAGAAAGTCACCAAAAAACCCAATTGGACATGGGACACAAGTCGAGGATTGATCGCCCTTGGCTGGCCGCCTCAGAGGAGGGTGTATAGTGTTGAAAGGCTGAAACACCCGATGAACCTGAGGTACATTACTGATGATGTGTCCTGAAATTGAATAAAGCTTAGGCTATCTCACCACTTCAAAATAGGATAAAATAGATTAAATAGGGTCAAATTCATGTCCGTTAACCTCCGAACTCTTGGAACTTGTTATGTGGGTCAAGGAACAGGTGTTCAGTTTAACATGCGCCGGCCCGTGCCTTCACTTCGTCGCTCCATTTCAACCACTTGGTCTAGAAGGACCAAACGTGGGGAGCTTCGACGGATAACCTCCAAAAACCTAACCCTAACCCTAACCCTAAGTTATTGGCCGAGGGATGACCTTGGAGTGGTTTTCATCCCTTATCCTAACCCTAACCCTAACCCTTGGAGTGGTTTTCATCCCTTATCCTAACCCTAACCCTAACCCTTATCCTGTAACGTAACCCTAACCCGAACCCTAACCCGAACCCTTAAACTTAGATTTAACCCTAACCCTAACCTATCCCTAACCCTAACCTAACCCTAACCCTAACCCAATTTCAGTTCTGGCCTTAAATGACCATCAAGTCTAATTCTAACCCTAACCCTAGACAGTCTCATAATACACTTTTACATGGAACCCTTACCAATCCCTAACCCTAACCTTAACCCTTTTTCTTTCTGTCCAAGTCTTTAACCCTAACAACACTTTCAATTCCAATTTCATTCCACTACTAACCCTAAAACACAACCAAATACAACAAACACCAAGTCTGCCGACCAAAAGAACACTTCTGCTTGTCGCACAAACTCGGGGCTGGTACCGTTGGAAAGAGCGTCCTCAGAAACCCCTAGTTGGACACCGGTTCCAAGTCTCTGTGACCTTCAGAAAAAAAGTTATTGACCGAGGGATGACTTTGAAATGGCCTCCACGGAGCTTTCGGGCACTTACCCTTGTCCTAGACACTCGGGACTGCTACCGTTGGAAAGGGCATCCTCGAAAACCCCCAGGCGGACACGGGTTCCAAGTCTCTCCCGCCTTCAGAAAAAAAGTTATTGGCCGAGGGATGACCTTGGAGTGGTTTTCATCCCTTATCCTAACCCTAACCCTAACCCTAACCCAACCCTAACCCTAACCCTAACCCTAACCCAATTTCAGTTCTGGCCTTAAATGACCATCAAGTCTAATTCTAACCCTAACCCTAGACAGTCTCATAATACACTTTTACATGGAACCCTTACCAATCCCTAACCCTAACCTTAACCCTTTTTCTTTCTGTCCAAGTCTTTAACCCTAACAACACTTTCAATTCCAATTTCATTCCACTACTAACCCTAAAACACAACCAAATACAACAAACACCAAGTCTGCCGACCAAAAGAACACTTCTGCTTGTCGCACAAACTCGGGGCTGGTACCGTTGGAAAGAGCGTCCTCAGAAACCCCTAGTTGGACACCGGTTCCAAGTCTCTGTGACCTTCAGAAAAAAAGTTATTGACCGAGGGATGACTTTGAAATGGCCTCCACGGAGCTTTCGGGCACTTCCCCTTGTCCTAGACACTCGGGACTGCTACCGTTGGAAAGGGCATCCTCGAAAACCCCCAGGCGGACACGGGTTCCAAGTCTCTCCCGCCTTCAGAAAAAAAGTTATTGGCCGAGGGATGACCTTGGAGTGGTTTTCATCCCTAACCCTAACCCTAACCCTAACCCTAACCCTAACCCTAACCCTAACCCTAACTTTAAAGTAGAATAGCTCGGAGACCGTACGACATAGAAACAAAATTCTTTTTGTCTCGGAATCGTTACGACGCCCCCTCCGAGATGACATCGCTCGTTCGGGTCGCTTGGGGTCACCGCCATTCAACAAAATACCAGTAATATAGGCTTTTACACAATTCGCCAATCTAAAAGACAGGCTGGGGGGCGCGCTTCCAGTAGAAGCTTGGTTGTTTCCCGAAAATTTCGCTCTGGGAGTGGAATGGGAGGGAAATTAACCCGCTGGATGTCGTTAACCCCTTGGGGGTCCAACCCAGTAGAAGCCTGGTAGCTTCCCGAAAGGATCTCGGTTCGAGCGTGCTCGGCTGAGATTGGTAAGGAAGATATCCGCTGGAAGAGGACTCCCGCCCAGGGCTGTCTGGGAGGTGACGTAATGCACGGGACCTGCCTCCACAGGGCCTTGGTTTTAGCAGGCTGGGGATACCTTGCGGTGTTAACGAACAGTCTGCCTCGGTAGGTAGCCAGCCCCCCTGGGTCCACTTGGACAGCACGCAGGAGGGTGGTCTGAGGCCAACAGACCTTAAATGGGGCCCAGTCTTTTACGGTGATTAGCACCACTCAGGCACCAGCTTCACTCGCGCGCTACACGCTAAGACTCCAAGAGCCAAAAAAATCCCAATTGGGACTAAAGAAAAGAAAAAAATAGCCAATTTGGCGAAGAAATAAGCAAAAAAGAAGACGGAAATGGATGAAAACGACACCGAAATCACTCAAGTAGACAACATCCATCGAAAGGTCAAAAGGTCAGCATTAGAAAGAATGCCACTATTAAATCAAGGACAATAAAAAAAGACAAAGGAAAATGGATAAAGACTAGCGAGTCACCAAAAAACCCAACTGGACGGGGTTAGCATCGCTCACACACCAGCTGAGCATTAGAGAGAATGCCATTACTAAACCAAGGACAATAAAAAAAGACAAAGAACGGCGGATAAAGACTAGCGAGTCACCAAAAAAAACCCAATTGGACGGGGTTAGCATCGCTCACACACCAGCTGAGCATTAGAAAGAATGCCTGATAAATAGCATTGAAATCATCCAAAGAAGACAAAAACCAGCGAAAGGTCAAAAGGTCAGCATCAGAAATAATGCCATAATTTAACCAAGAAGGATAAAATAAAACGAATAACGACTTGTAAAGACTAGAAAGTCACCAAAAAACCCAATTGGACATGGGACACAAGTCGAGGATTGATCGCCCTTGGCTGGCCGCCTCAGAGGAGGGTGTATAGTGTTGAAAGGCTGAAACACCCGATGAACCTGAGGTACATTACTGATGATGTGTCCTGAAATTGAATAAAGCTTAGGCTATCTCACCACTTCAAAATAGGATAAAATAGATTAAATAGGGTCAAATTCATGTCCGTTAACCTCCGAACTCTTGGAACTTGTTATGTGGGTCAAGGAACAGGTGTTCAGTTTAACATGCGCCGGCCCGTGCCTTCACTTCGTCGCTCCATTTCAACCACTTGGTCTAGAAGGACCAAACGTGGGGAGCTTCGACGGATAACCTCCAAAAACCTAACCCTAACCCTAACCCTAAGTTATTGGCCGAGGGATGACCTTGGAGTGGTTTTCATCCCTTATCCTAACCCTAACCCTAACCCTTGGAGTGGTTTTCATCCCTTATCCTAACCCTAACCCTAACCCTTATCCTGTAACGTAACCCTAACCCGAACCCTAACCCGAACCCTTAAACTTAGATTTAACCCTAACCCTAACCTATCCCTAACCCTAACCTAACCCTAACCCTAACCCAATTTCAGTTCTGGCCTTAAATGACCATCAAGTCTAATTCTAACCCTAACCCTAGACAGTCTCATAATACACTTTTACATGGAACCCTTACCAATCCCTAACCCTAACCTTAACCCTTTTTCTTTCTGTCCAAGTCTTTAACCCTAACAACACTTTCAATTCCAATTTCATTCCACTACTAACCCTAAAACACAACCAAATACAACAAACACCAAGTCTGCCGACCAAAAGAACACTTCTGCTTGTCGCACAAACTCGGGGCTGGTACCGTTGGAAAGAGCGTCCTCAGAAACCCCTAGTTGGACACCGGTTCCAAGTCTCTGTGACCTTCAGAAAAAAAGTTATTGACCGAGGGATGACTTTGAAATGGCCTCCACGGAGCTTTCGGGCACTTCCCCTTGTCCTAGACACTCGGGACTGCTACCGTTGGAAAGGGCATCCTCGAAAACCCCCAGGCGGACACGGGTTCCAAGTCTCTCCCGCCTTCAGAAAAAAAGTTATTGGCCGAGGGATGACCTTGGAGTGGTTTTCATCCCTTATCCTAACCCTAACCCTAACCCTAACCCAACCCTAACCCTAACCCTAACCCTAACCCAATTTCAGTTCTGGCCTTAAATGACCATCAAGTCTAATTCTAACCCTAACCCTAGACAGTCTCATAATACACTTTTACATGGAACCCTTACCAATCCCTAACCCTAACCTTAACCCTTTTTCTTTCTGTCCAAGTCTTTAACCCTAACAACACTTTCAATTCCAATTTCATTCCACTACTAACCCTAAAACACAACCAAATACAACAAACACCAAGTCTGCCGACCAAAAGAACACTTCTGCTTGTCGCACAAACTCGGGGCTGGTACCGTTGGAAAGAGCGTCCTCAGAAACCCCTAGTTGGACACCGGTTCCAAGTCTCTGTGACCTTCAGAAAAAAAGTTATTGACCGAGGGATGACTTTGAAATGGCCTCCACGGAGCTTTCGGGCACTTCCCCTTGTCCTAGACACTCGGGACTGCTACCGTTGGAAAGGGCATCCTCGAAAACCCCCAGGCGGACACGGGTTCCAAGTCTCTCCCGCCTTCAGAAAAAAAGTTATTGGCCGAGGGATGACCTTGGAGTGGTTTTCATCCCTTATCCTAACCCTAACCCTAACCCTAACCCTAACCCTAACCCTAACCCTAACCCTAACCCTAACTTTAAAGTAGAATAGCTCGGAGACCGTACGACATAGAAACAAAATTCTTTTTGTCTCGGAATCGTTACGACGCCCCCTCCGAGATGACATCGCTCGTTCGGGTCGCTTGGGGTCACCGCCATTCAACAAAATACCAGTAATATAGGCTTTTACACAATTCGCCAATCTAAAAGACAGGCTGGGGGGCGCGCTTCCAGTAGAAGCTTGGTTGTTTCCCGAAAATTTCGCTCTGGGAGTGGAATGGGAGGGAAATTAACCCGCTGGATGTCGTTAACCCCTTGGGGGTCCAACCCAGTAGAAGCCTGGTAGCTTCCCGAAAGGATCTCGGTTCGAGCGTGCTCGGCTGAGATTGGTAAGGAAGATATCCGCTGGAAGAGGACTCCCGCCCAGGGCTGTCTGGGAGGTGACGTAATGCACGGGACCTGCCTCCACAGGGCCTTGGTTTTAGCAGGCTGGGGATACCTTGCGGTGTTAACGAACAGTCTGCCTCGGTAGGTAGCCAGCCCCCCTGGGTCCACTTGGACAGCACGCAGGAGGGTGGTCTGAGGCCAACAGACCTTAAATGGGGCCCAGTCTTTTACGGTGATTAGCACCACTCAGGCACCAGCTTCACTCGCGCGCTACACGCTAAGACTCCAAGAGCCAAAAAAATCCCAATTGGGACTAAAGAAAAGAAAAAAATAGCCAATTTGGCGAAGAAATAAGCAAAAAAGAAGACGGAAATGGATGAAAACGACACCGAAATTACTCAAGTAGACAACATCCATCGAAAGGTCAAAAGGTCAGCATTAGAAAGAATGCCACTATTAAATCAAGGACAATAAAAAAAGACAAAGGAAAATGGATAAAGACTAGCGAGTCACCAAAAAACCCAACTGGACGGGGTTAGCATCGCTCACACACCAGCTGAGCATTAGAGAGAATGCCATTACTAAACCAAGGACAATAAAAAAAGACAAAGAACGGCGGATAAAGACTAGCGAGTCACCAAAAAAAACCCAATTGGACGGGGTTAGCATCGCTCACACACCAGCTGAGCATTAGAAAGAATGCCTGATAAATAGCATTGAAATCATCCAAAGAAGACAAAAACCAGCGAAAGGTCAAAAGGTCAGCATCAGAAATAATGCCATAATTTAACCAAGAAGGATAAAATAAAACGAATAACGACTTGTAAAGACTAGAAAGTCACCAAAAAACCCAATTGGACATGGGACACAAGTCGAGGATTGATCGCCCTTGGCTGGCCGCCTCAGAGGAGGGTGTATAGTGTTGAAAGGCTGAAACACCCGATGAACCTGAGGTACATTACTGATGATGTGTCCTGAAATTGAATAAAGCTTAGGCTATCTCACCACTTCAAAATAGGATAAAATAGATTAAATAGGGTCAAATTCATGTCCGTTAACCTCCGAACTCTTGGAACTTGTTATGTGGGTCAAGGAACAGGTGTTCAGTTTAACATGCGCCGGCCCGTGCCTTCACTTCGTCGCTCCATTTCAACCACTTGGTCTAGAAGGACCAAACGTGGGGAGCTTCGACGGATAACCTCCAAAAACCTAACCCTAACCCTAACCCTAAGTTATTGGCCGAGGGATGACCTTGGAGTGGTTTTCATCCCTTATCCTAACCCTAACCCTAACCCTTGGAGTGGTTTTCATCCCTTATCCTAACCCTAACCCTAACCCTTATCCTGTAACGTAACCCTAACCCGAACCCTAACCCGAACCCTTAAACTTAGATTTAACCCTAACCCTAACCTATCCCTAACCCTAACCTAACCCTAACCCTAACCCAATTTCAGTTCTGGCCTTAAATGACCATCAAGTCTAATTCTAACCCTAACCCTAGACAGTCTCATAATACACTTTTACATGGAACCCTTACCAATCCCTAACCCTAACCTTAACCCTTTTTCTTTCTGTCCAAGTCTTTAACCCTAACAACACTTTCAATTCCAATTTCATTCCACTACTAACCCTAAAACACAACCAAATACAACAAACACCAAGTCTGCCGACCAAAAGAACACTTCTGCTTGTCGCACAAACTCGGGGCTGGTACCGTTGGAAAGAGCGTCCTCAGAAACCCCTAGTTGGACACCGGTTCCAAGTCTCTGTGACCTTCAGAAAAAAAGTTATTGACCGAGGGATGACTTTGAAATGGCCTCCACGGAGCTTTCGGGCACTTACCCTTGTCCTAGACACTCGGGACTGCTACCGTTGGAAAGGGCATCCTCGAAAACCCCCAGGCGGACACGGGTTCCAAGTCTCTCCCGCCTTCAGAAAAAAAGTTATTGGCCGAGGGATGACCTTGGAGTGGTTTTCATCCCTTATCCTAACCCTAACCCTATCCCTAACCCAACCCTAACCCTAACCCTAACCCTAACCCAATTTCAGTTCTGGCCTTAAATGACCATCAAGTCTAATTCTAACCCTAACCCTAGACAGTCTCATAATACACTTTTACATGGAACCCTTACCAATCCCTAACCCTAACCTTAACCCTTTTTCTTTCTGTCCAAGTCTTTAACCCTAACAACACTTTCAATTCCAATTTCATTCCACTACTAACCCTAAAACACAACCAAATACAACAAACACCAAGTCTGCCGACCAAAAGAACACTTCTGCTTGTCGCACAAACTCGGGGCTGGTACCGTTGGAAAGAGCGTCCTCAGAAACCCCTAGTTGGACACCGGTTCCAAGTCTCTGTGACCTTCAGAAAAAAAGTTATTGACCGAGGGATGACTTTGAAATGGCCTCCACGGAGCTTTCGGGCACTTCCCCTTGTCCTAGACACTCGGGACTGCTACCGTTGGAAAGGGCATCCTCGAAAACCCCCAGGCGGACACGGGTTCCAAGTCTCTCCCGCCTTCAGAAAAAAAGTTATTGGCCGAGGGATGACCTTGGAGTGGTTTTCATCCCTTATCCTAACCCTAACCCTAACCCTAACCCTAACCCTAACCCTAACCCTAACCCTAACCCTAACTTTAAAGTAGAATAGCTCGGAGACCGTACGACATAGAAACAAAATTCTTTTTGTCTCGGAATCGTTACGACGCCCCCTCCGAGATGACATCGCTCGTTCGGGTCGCTTGGGGTCACCGCCATTCAACAAAATACCAGTAATATAGGCTTTTACACAATTCGCCAATCTAAAAGACAGGCTGGGGGGCGCGCTTCCAGTAGAAGCTTGGTTGTTTCCCGAAAATTTCGCTCTGGGAGTGGAATGGGAGGGAAATTAACCCGCTGGATGTCGTTAACCCCTTGGGGGTCCAACCCAGTAGAAGCCTGGTAGCTTCCCGAAAGGATCTCGGTTCGAGCGTGCTCGGCTGAGATTGGTAAGGAAGATATCCGCTGGAAGAGGACTCCCGCCCAGGGCTGTCTGGGAGGTGACGTAATGCACGGGACCTGCCTCCACAGGGCCTTGGTTTTAGCAGGCTGGGGATACCTTGCGGTGTTAACGAACAGTCTGCCTCGGTAGGTAGCCAGCCCCCCTGGGTCCACTTGGACAGCACGCAGGAGGGTGGTCTGAGGCCAACAGACCTTAAATGGGGCCCAGTCTTTTACGGTGATTAGCACCACTCAGGCACCAGCTTCACTCGCGCGCTACACGCTAAGACTCCAAGAGCCAAAAAAATCCCAATTGGGACTAAAGAAAAGAAAAAAATAGCCAATTTGGCGAAGAAATAAGCAAAAAAGAAGACGGAAATGGATGAAAACGACACCGAAATTACTCAAGTAGACAACATCCATCGAAAGGTCAAAAGGTCAGCATTAGAAAGAATGCCACTATTAAATCAAGGACAATAAAAAAAGACAAAGGAAAATGGATAAAGACTAGCGAGTCACCAAAAAACCCAACTGGACGGGGTTAGCATCGCTCACACACCAGCTGAGCATTAGAGAGAATGCCATTACTAAACCAAGGACAATAAAAAAAGACAAAGAACGGCGGATAAAGACTAGCGAGTCACCAAAAAAAACCCAATTGGACGGGGTTAGCATCGCTCACACACCAGCTGAGCATTAGAAAGAATGCCTGATAAATAGCATTGAAATCATCCAAAGAAGACAAAAACCAGCGAAAGGTCAAAAGGTCAGCATCAGAAATAATGCCATAATTTAACCAAGAAGGATAAAATAAAACGAATAACGACTTGTAAAGACTAGAAAGTCACCAAAAAACCCAATTGGACATGGGACACAAGTCGAGGATTGATCGCCCTTGGCTGGCCGCCTCAGAGGAGGGTGTATAGTGTTGAAAGGCTGAAACACCCGATGAACCTGAGGTACATTACTGATGATGTGTCCTGAAATTGAATAAAGCTTAGGCTATCTCACCACTTCAAAATAGGATAAAATAGATTAAATAGGGTCAAATTCATGTCCGTTAACCTCCGAACTCTTGGAACTTGTTATGTGGGTCAAGGAACAGGTGTTCAGTTTAACATGCGCCGGCCCGTGCCTTCACTTCGTCGCTCCATTTCAACCACTTGGTCTAGAAGGACCAAACGTGGGGAGCTTCGACGGATAACCTCCAAAAACCTAACCCTAACCCTAACCCTAAGTTATTGGCCGAGGGATGACCTTGGAGTGGTTTTCATCCCTTATCCTAACCCTAACCCTAACCCTTGGAGTGGTTTTCATCCCTTATCCTAACCCTAACCCTAACCCTTATCCTGTAACGTAACCCTAACCCGAACCCTAACCCGAACCCTTAAACTTAGATTTAACCCTAACCCTAACCTATCCCTAACCCTAACCTAACCCTAACCCTAACCCAATTTCAGTTCTGGCCTTAAATGACCATCAAGTCTAATTCTAACCCTAACCCTAGACAGTCTCATAATACACTTTTACATGGAACCCTTACCAATCCCTAACCCTAACCTTAACCCTTTTTCTTTCTGTCCAAGTCTTTAACCCTAACAACACTTTCAATTCCAATTTCATTCCACTACTAACCCTAAAACACAACCAAATACAACAAACACCAAGTCTGCCGACCAAAAGAACACTTCTGCTTGTCGCACAAACTCGGGGCTGGTACCGTTGGAAAGAGCGTCCTCAGAAACCCCTAGTTGGACACCGGTTCCAAGTCTCTGTGACCTTCAGAAAAAAAGTTATTGACCGAGGGATGACTTTGAAATGGCCTCCACGGAGCTTTCGGGCACTTACCCTTGTCCTAGACACTCGGGACTGCTACCGTTGGAAAGGGCATCCTCGAAAACCCCCAGGCGGACACGGGTTCCAAGTCTCTCCCGCCTTCAGAAAAAAAGTTATTGGCCGAGGGATGACCTTGGAGTGGTTTTCATCCCTTATCCTAACCCTAACCCTAACCCTAACCCAACCCTAACCCTAACCCTAACCCTAACCCAATTTCAGTTCTGGCCTTAAATGACCATCAAGTCTAATTCTAACCCTAACCCTAGACAGTCTCATAATACACTTTTACATGGAACCCTTACCAATCCCTAACCCTAACCTTAACCCTTTTTCTTTCTGTCCAAGTCTTTAACCCTAACAACACTTTCAATTCCAATTTCATTCCACTACTAACCCTAAAACACAACCAAATACAACAAACACCAAGTCTGCCGACCAAAAGAACACTTCTGCTTGTCGCACAAACTCGGGGCTGGTACCGTTGGAAAGAGCGTCCTCAGAAACCCCTAGTTGGACACCGGTTCCAAGTCTCTGTGACCTTCAGAAAAAAAGTTATTGACCGAGGGATGACTTTGAAATGGCCTCCACGGAGCTTTCGGGCACTTCCCCTTGTCCTAGACACTCGGGACTGCTACCGTTGGAAAGGGCATCCTCGAAAACCCCCAGGCGGACACGGGTTCCAAGTCTCTCCCGCCTTCAGAAAAAAAGTTATTGGCCGAGGGATGACCTTGGAGTGGTTTTCATCCCTTATCCTAACCCTAACCCTAACCCTAACCCTAGACAGTCTCATAATACACTTTTACATGGAACCCTTACCAATCCCTAACCCTAACCTTAACCCTTTTTCTTTCTGTCCAAGTCTTTAACCCTAACAACACTTTCAATTCCAATTTCATTCCACTACTAACCCTAAAACACAACCAAATACAACAAACACCAAGTCTGCCGACCAAAAGAACACTTCTGCTTGTCGCACAAACTCGGGGCTGGTACCGTTGGAAAGAGCGTCCTCAGAAACCCCTAGTTGGACACCGGTTCCAAGTCTCTGTGACCTTCAGAAAAAAAGTTATTGACCGAGGGATGACTTTGAAATGGCCTCCACGGAGCTTTCGGGCACTTCCCCTTGTCCTAGACACTCGGGACTGCTACCATTGGAAAGGGCATCCTCGAAAACCCCCAGGCGGACACGGGTTCCAAGTCTCTCCCGCCTTCAGAAAAAAAGTTATTGGCCGAGGGATGACCTTGGAGTGGTTTTCATCCCTTATCCTAACCCTAACCCTAACCCTAACCCTAACCCTAACCCTAACCCTGGCCAATAAAAAAAGACAAAGAACAACTGATAAAGACTAGCGAGTCACCAAAAAACCCAATTGGACGGGGTTAGCTTCACTCACACACCAGTTGAGCATTAGAAAGAATGCCATTATTAAACCAAGGACAATAAAAAAAGACAAAGAACAACTGATAAAGACTAGCGAGTCACCAAAAAACCCAACCGGACAGGGTTAGTACCATTCACACACCAGTTGGACTCGTGCTACACGTACGGATTCGAACGGCCAAAAAACTCCAATTGGGACTAAAGAAAAGACTTAAAGAGTCAATTTGGCGAAGTAATGGACAAAAACAGCACTGAAATCATCCAAAGAAGACGAAAACCAGCAAAAGGTCAAAAGGTCAGCATCAGAAAGAATGCCATAATTAAGCCAAGAACAATAAAATAAAACAAATAACGACTTGTAAAGACTAGAAAGTCACCAAAAAACCCAACTGAAGACAAACACCGAGACAAAAGAGCACTGAAATTGTCCAAAAACGACAAAAACCAGCAAAAGGTCAAAAGGTCAGCATTAGAAAGAATGCCATAATTAAACCAAGAACGATAAAATAAGACAAATAACGACTTGTAAAGACTAGAAAGTCACCAAAAAACCCCAATTGGACATGGGACACAAGTCGAGGATTGATCGCCCTTGGCTGGCCGCCTCAGAGGAGGGTGTACAGTGTTGAAAGGCTGAAACACCCGATGAACCATGAGGTACACGACTGATGATGTGTCCTGAAACTGAATGAAGCTTAGGCTATCTCACCACTTCAAAATAGGATAAAATAGATTAAATAGGGTCAAATTCATGCCCGTTCAACCTCCTAACTCTTGGAAAAGGAACAGGTGTTCAGTTTAACATGCGCCGGCCCGTGCCTTCACTTCGTCGCTCCATTTCAACCACTTGGTCTAGAAGGACCAGACGTGGGGAGCGTCGCCGGATAACCTCCAAAAACCTAACCCTAACCCGTTCCCTAACCCTAATTAAGCCTTAAAACCATCTGGGCAGCTATCTGACATAAACAAGTGAGAAAGATCAACAATCTTGATAAACTGACCCACTCCTAGCCCCCAAATCTAATCCCAACTCTAACCCTAACCCTAACCGACCTTTAACCCCTACCAAACGCCAATGTTACATATTCACTAGATAGTCGCCCCCAACCCCAACCTATTTACCCAACTTCAGCGCTCTACCCTGCCCCTGAACCTAACCCTAACCCTAACCCTAATTGACCTTTGACCCCTACCAAACGCTAATTATGCACAAAAACAAGATATCCGTCTCTGGCCCTGATATACACACCTACTCCCAGTCCCCTATCCCATCCCCAATCCTAACCCTAACCCTAATTGAGCCTTAAAACTACCTGGGCAGCTATCTGACTCAACCAAGTGAGAAAGATCAACAATCTTGATAAACCGACCCACTCCTAGCCCCCAAATCTAATCCCAACTCTAACCCTAACCCTAACCCTAATTGACCTTTAACCTCACCCAAACGCCTATATTATATACCCACAAGATAGCAGTCCCCAATGCCAACCTATTTACCCACTCCCAACCCCCTATCTCACCCCTAAATCCAACCCTAACCCTAATTGACCTTTGACCCCACCCAAATATCAATTCCTCCCCAACTCTAACCTAAAACACCCAACCCTAACCCTCACGCCTATACCCATAAGATGAGGCCCCCAATGTGAACCTACAAGCCCATTCCTAGCCCCTACCTCTAACCCTAGCCTAGCCTAGCCCCTAACTCGGACCCTAGCCCCCGTTGACCCCTGACCCTACCCAAACCCAATCTTGGGCCCCTGAACTCCAAGGGCCCACTTTTAACCAGCCCGTGCTCAAGGCAGGGACAAAAGGGGAAACAAAGCCCCCAGTCGGGGAATACTCCCTCTTTATTGAATAGAAAATTAGACAGAATACCTCTATACTTTGAATATTAGATTGAATGGAGGTAACGAAACACTGCAAGACAGGTGGCATTATGGGACATGACTAATTTGAATCTTCTCATTAAAAGATAATGAGAACTTCTGAATAATTACACTTTCTTATTAAAACAATGGAAAATTTGAATAATGGAGTTTTGCCAACTTTAACATCAAATATCTCGGGAACGATAAAAGATAGAAACGTTCCGTTTTCTGCGTGGCGAAGAATAACCACTCCTCTCTCAGGAGACACTGGATTTGGAAGGATAACCATTCCTCTCTCAGGAGACACTGGAAGGATGTCCAAAAACATCCCGTGACCCAAAAACACGGCACAAACTATGACCTCAAATAGGCAGACGGCCAGAAACCGGGACCTGCCGCCACAGGGCCTTGGCTTTAGCAGGCTGGGGAAACCTTGCGGTGTTAACGAACAGTCTGCCTCGGTAGGCAGCCAGCCCCCCTGGCTCCACTTGGAACGCACGCACGCACGCACGCACGCAGGCAGGCAGGCAGGCGGGTGGTCTGAGGCCAACAGACCCTAAATGGGGCCCAGTCGGCCAATAACTTTTTTTCTGAAGGCGGTAGAGACTTGGAACCAGTCTCCGCCTGGGGGTTTTTGAGCATGCCCTTTCCAACGGCACCAACCCCGACTAAAGAAAAGGGTTCTTCCGGCCAATAAAAAAAGACAAAGAACAACTGATAAAGACTAGCGAGTCACCAAAAAACCCAATTGGACGGGGTTAGCTTCACTCACACACCAGTTGAGCATTAGAAAGAATGCCATTATTAAACCAAGGACAATAAAAAAAGACAAAGAACAACTGATAAAGACTAGCGAGTCACCAAAAAACCCAACCGGACAGGGTTAGTACCATTCACACACCAGTTGGACTCGTGCTACACGTACGGATTCGAACGGCCAAAAAACTCCAATTGGGACTAAAGAAAAGACTTAAAGAGTCAATTTGGCGAAGTAATGGACAAAAACAGCACTGAAATCATCCAAAGAAGACGAAAACCAGCAAAAGGTCAAAAGGTCAGCATCAGAAAGAATGCCATAATTAAGCCAAGAACAATAAAATAAAACAAATAACGACTTGTAAAGACTAGAAAGTCACCAAAAAACCCAACTGAAGACAAACACCGAGACAAAAGAGCACTGAAATTGTCCAAAAACGACAAAAACCAGCAAAAGGTCAAAAGGTCAGCATCAGAAAGAATGCCATAATTAAACCAAGAACGATAAAATAAGACAAATAACGACTTGTAAAGACTAGAAAGTCACCAAAAAACCCCAATTGGACATGGGACACAAGCCGAGGATTGATCGCCCTTGGCTGGCCGCCTCAGAGGAGGGTGTACAGTGTTGAAAGGCTGAAACACCCGATGAACCATGAGGTACACGACTGATGATGTGTCCTGAAACTGAATGAAGCTTAGGCTATCTCACCACTTCAAAATAGGATAAAATAGATTAAATAGGGTCAAATTCATGCCCGTTCAACCTCCTAACTCTTGGAAAAGGAACAGGTGTTCAGTTTAACATGCGCCGGCCCGTGCCTTCACTTCGTCGCTCCATTTCAACCACTTGGTCTAGAAGGACCAGACGTGGGGAGCGTCGCCGGATAACCTCCAAAAACCTAACCCTAACCCGTTCCCTAACCCTAATTAAGCCTTAAAACCATCTGGGCAGCTATCTGACATAAACAAGTGAGAAAGATCAACAATCTTGATAAACTGACCCACTCCTAGCCCCCAAATCTAATCCCAACTCTAACCCTAACCCTAACCGACCTTTAACCCCTACCAAACGCCAATGTTACATATTCACTAGATAGTCGCCCCCAACCCCAACCTATTTACCCAACTTCAGCGCTCTACCCTGCCCCTGAACCGAACCCTAACCCTAACCCTAATTGACCTTTGACCCCTACCAAACGCTAATTATGCACAAAAACAAGATATCCGTCTCTGGCCCTGATATACACACCTACTCCCAGTCCCCTATCCCATCCCCAATCCTAACCCTAACCCTAATTGAGCCTTAAAACTACCTGGGCAGCTATCTGACTCAACCAAGTGAGAAAGATCAACAATCTTGATAAACCGACCCACTCCTAGCCCCCAAATCTAATCCCAACTCTAACCCTAACCCTAACCCTAATTGACCTTTAACCTCACCCAAACGCCTATATTATATACCCACAAGATAGCAGTCCCCAATGCCAACCTATTTACCCACTCCCAACCCCCTATCTCACCCCTAAATCCAACCCTAACCCTAATTGACCTTTGACCCCACCCAAATATCAATTCCTCCCCAACTCTAACCTAAAACACCCAACCCTAACCCTCACGCCTATACCCATAAGATGAGGCCCCCAATGTGAACCTACAAGCCCATTCCTAGCCCCTACCTCTAACCCTAGCCTAGCCTAGCCCCTAACTCGGACCCTAGCCCCCGTTGACCCCTGACCCTACCCAAACCCAATCTTGGGCCCCTGAACTCCAAGGGCCCACTTTTAACCAGTCCGTGCTCAAGGCAGGGACAAAAGGGGAAACAAAGCCCCCAGTCGGGGAATACTCCCTCTTTATTGAATAGAAAATTAGACAGAATACCTCTATACTTTGAATATTAGATTGAATGGAGGTAACGAAACACTGCAAGACAGGTGGCATTATGGGACATGACTAATTTGAATCTTCTCATTAAAAGATAATGAGAACTTCTGAATAATTACACTTTCTTATTAAAACAATGGAAAATTTGAATAATGGAGTTTTGCCAACTTTAACATCAAATATCTCGGGAACGATAAAAGATAGAAACGTTCCGTTTTCTGCGTGGCGAAGAATAACCACTCCTCTCTCAGGAGACACTGGATTTGGAAGGATAACCATTCCTCTCTCAGGAGACACTGGAAGGATGTCCAAAAACATCCCGTGACCCAAAAACACGGCACAAACTATGACCTCAAATAGGCAGACGGCCAGAAACCGGGACCTGCCGCCACAGGGCCTTGGCTTTAGCAGGCTGGGGAAACCTTGCGGTGTTAACGAACAGTCTGCCTCGGTAGGCAGCCAGCCCCCCTGGCTCCACTTGGAACGCACGCACGCACGCACGCACGCACGCACGCAGGCAGGCAGGCAGGCAGGCAGGCAGGCAGGCAGGCAGGCAGGCAGGCGGGTGGTCTGAGGCCAACAGACCCTAAATGGGGCCCAGTCGGCCAATAACTTTTTTTCTGAAGGCGGTAGAGACTTGGAACCAGTCTCCGCCTGGGGGTTTTTGAGCATGCCCTTTCCAACGGCACCAACCCCGACTAAAGAAAAGGGTTCTTCCGGCCAATAAAAAAAGACAAAGAACAACTGATAAAGACTAGCGAGTCACCAAAAAACCCAATTGGACGGGGTTAGCTTCACTCACACACCAGTTGAGCATTAGAAAGAATGCCATTATTAAACCAAGGACAATAAAAAAAGACAAAGAACAACTGATAAAGACTAGCGAGTCACCAAAAAACCCAACCGGACAGGGTTAGTACCATTCACACACCAGTTGGACTCGTGCTACACGTACGGATTCGAACGGCCAAAAAACTCCAATTGGGACTAAAGAAAAGACTTAAAGAGTCAATTTGGCGAAGTAATGGACAAAAACAGCACTGAAATCATCCAAAGAAGACGAAAACCAGCAAAAGGTCAAAAGGTCAGCATCAGAAAGAATGCCATAATTAAGCCAAGAACAATAAAATAAAACAAATAACGACTTGTAAAGACTAGAAAGTCACCAAAAAACCCAACTGAAGACAAACACCGAGACAAAAGAGCACTGAAATTGTCCAAAAACGACAAAAACCAGCAAAAGGTCAAAAGGTCAGCA
Organism: Chanos chanos; assembly: GCF_902362185.1. Lineage (NCBI taxonomy): Eukaryota > Metazoa > Chordata > Actinopteri > Gonorynchiformes > Chanidae > Chanos > Chanos chanos. The sequence continues at coordinate 45,073 of NW_022111406.1, forward strand.
TTAGAAAGAATGCCATAATTAAACCAAGAACGATAAAATAAGACAAATAACGACTTGTAAAGACTAGAAAGTCACCAAAAAACCCCAATTGGACATGGGACACAAGTCGAGGATTGATCGCCCTTGGCTGGCCGCCTCAGAGGAGGGTGTACAGTGTTGAAAGGCTGAAACACCCGATGAACCATGAGGTACACGACTGATGATGTGTCCTGAAACTGAATGAAGCTTAGGCTATCTCACCACTTCAAAATAGGATAAAATAGATTAAATAGGGTCAAATTCATGCCCGTTCAACCTCCTAACTCTTGGAAAAGGAACAGGTGTTCAGTTTAACATGCGCCGGCCCGTGCCTTCACTTCGTCGCTCCATTTCAACCACTTGGTCTAGAAGGACCAGACGTGGGGAGCGTCGCCGGATAACCTCCAAAAACCTAACCCTAACCCGTTCCCTAACCCTAATTAAGCCTTAAAACCATCTGGGCAGCTATCTGACATAAACAAGTGAGAAAGATCAACAATCTTGATAAACTGACCCACTCCTAGCCCCCAAATCTAATCCCAACTCTAACCCTAACCCTAACCGACCTTTAACCCCTACCAAACGCCAATGTTACATATTCACTAGATAGTCGCCCCCAACCCCAACCTATTTACCCAACTTCAGCGCTCTACCCTGCCCCTGAACCGAACCCTAACCCTAACCCTAATTGACCTTTGACCCCTACCAAACGCTAATTATGCACAAAAACAAGATATCCGTCTCTGGCCCTGATATACACACCTACTCCCAGTCCCCTATCCCATCCCCAATCCTAACCCTAACCCTAACCCTAATTGAGCCTTAAAACTACCTGGGCAGCTATCTGACTCAACCAAGTGAGAAAGATCAACAATCTTGATAAACCGACCCACTCCTAGCCCCCAAATCTAATCCCAACTCTAACCCTAACCCTAACCCTAATTGACCTTTAACCTCACCCAAACGCCTATATTATATACCCACAAGATAGCAGTCCCCAATGCCAACCTATTTACCCACTCCCAACCCCCTATCTCACCCCTAAATCCAACCCTAACCCTAATTGACCTTTGACCCCACCCAAATATCAATTCCTCCCCAACTCTAACCTAAAACACCCAACCCTAACCCTCACGCCTATACCCATAAGATGAGGCCCCCAATGTGAACCTACAAGCCCATTCCTAGCCCCTACCTCTAACCCTAGCCTAGCCTAGCCCCTAACTCGGACCCTAGCCCCCGTTGACCCCTGACCCTACCCAAACCCAATCTTGGGCCCCTGAACTCCAAGGGCCCACTTTTAACCAGCCCGTGCTCAAGGCAGGGACAAAAGGGGAAACAAAGCCCCCAGTCGGGGAATACTCCCTCTTTATTGAATAGAAAATTAGACAGAATACCTCTATACTTTGAATATTAGATTGAATGGAGGTAACGAAACACTGCAAGACAGGTGGCATTATGGGACATGACTAATTTGAATCTTCTCATTAAAAGATAATGAGAACTTCTGAATAATTACACTTTCTTATTAAAACAATGGAAAATTTGAATAATGGAGTTTTGCCAACTTTAACATCAAATATCTCGGGAACGATAAAAGATAGAAACGTTCCGTTTTCTGCGTGGCGAAGAATAACCACTCCTCTCTCAGGAGACACTGGATTTGGAAGGATAACCATTCCTCTCTCAGGAGACACTGGAAGGATGTCCAAAAACATCCCGTGACCCAAAAACACGGCACAAACTATGACCTCAAATAGGCAGACGGCCAGAAACCGGGACCTGCCGCCACAGGGCCTTGGCTTTAGCAGGCTGGGGAAACCTTGCGGTGTTAACGAACAGTCTGCCTCGGTAGGCAGCCAGCCCCCCTGGCTCCACTTGGAACGCACGCACGCACGCACGCACGCAGGCAGGCAGGCAGGCGGGTGGTCTGAGGCCAACAGACCCTAAATGGGGCCCAGTCGGCCAATAACTTTTTTTCTGAAGGCGGTAGAGACTTGGAACCAGTCTCCGCCTGGGGGTTTTTGAGCATGCCCTTTCCAACGGCACCAACCCCGACTAAAGAAAAGGGTTCTTCCGGCCAATAAAAAAAGACAAAGAACAACTGATAAAGACTAGCGAGTCACCAAAAAACCCAATTGGACGGGGTTAGCTTCACTCACACACCAGTTGAGCATTAGAAAGAATGCCATTATTAAACCAAGGACAATAAAAAAAGACAAAGAACAACTGATAAAGACTAGCGAGTCACCAAAAAACCCAACCGGACAGGGTTAGTACCATTCACACACCAGTTGGACTCGTGCTACACGTACGGATTCGAACGGCCAAAAAACTCCAATTGGGACTAAAGAAAAGACTTAAAGAGTCAATTTGGCGAAGTAATGGACAAAAACAGCACTGAAATCATCCAAAGAAGACGAAAACCAGCAAAAGGTCAAAAGGTCAGCATCAGAAAGAATGCCATAATTAAGCCAAGAACAATAAAATAAAACAAATAACGACTTGTAAAGACTAGAAAGTCACCAAAAAACCCAACTGAAGACAAACACCGAGACAAAAGAGCACTGAAATTGTCCAAAAACGACAAAAACCAGCAAAAGGTCAAAAGGTCAGCATTAGAAAGAATGCCATAATTAAACCAAGAACGATAAAATAAGACAAATAACGACTTGTAAAGACTAGAAAGTCACCAAAAAACCCCAATTGGACATGGGACACAAGTCGAGGATTGATCGCCCTTGGCTGGCCGCCTCAGAGGAGGGTGTACAGTGTTGAAAGGCTGAAACACCCGATGAACCATGAGGTACACGACTGATGATGTGTCCTGAAACTGAATGAAGCTTAGGCTATCTCACCACTTCAAAATAGGATAAAATAGATTAAATAGGGTCAAATTCATGCCCGTTCAACCTCCTAACTCTTGGAAAAGGAACAGGTGTTCAGTTTAACATGCGCCGGCCCGTGCCTTCACTTCGTCGCTCCATTTCAACCACTTGGTCTAGAAGGACCAGACGTGGGGAGCGTCGCCGGATAACCTCCAAAAACCTAACCCTAACCCGTTCCCTAACCCTAATTAAGCCTTAAAACCATCTGGGCAGCTATCTGACATAAACAAGTGAGAAAGATCAACAATCTTGATAAACTGACCCACTCCTAGCCCCCAAATCTAATCCCAACTCTAACCCTAACCCTAACCGACCTTTAACCCCTACCAAACGCCAATGTTACATATTCACTAGATAGTCGCCCCCAACCCCAACCTATTTACCCAACTTCAGCGCTCTACCCTGCCCCTGAACCGAACCCTAACCCTAACCCTAATTGACCTTTGACCCCTACCAAACGCTAATTATGCACAAAAACAAGATATCCGTCTCTGGCCCTGATATACACACCTACTCCCAGTCCCCTATCCCATCCCCAATCCTAACCCTAACCCTAATTGAGCCTTAAAACTACCTGGGCAGCTATCTGACTCAACCAAGTGAGAAAGATCAACAATCTTGATAAACCGACCCACTCCTAGCCCCCAAATCTAATCCCAACTCTAACCCTAACCCTAACCCTAATTGACCTTTAACCTCACCCAAACGCCTATATTATATACCCACAAGATAGCAGTCCCCAATGCCAACCTATTTACCCACTCCCAACCCCCTATCTCACCCCTAAATCCAACCCTAACCCTAATTGACCTTTGACCCCACCCAAATATCAATTCCTCCCCAACTCTAACCTAAAACACCCAACCCTAACCCTCACGCCTATACCCATAAGATGAGGCCCCCAATGTGAACCTACAAGCCCATTCCTAGCCCCTACCTCTAACCCTAGCCTAGCCTAGCCCCTAACTCGGACCCTAGCCCCCGTTGACCCCTGACCCTACCCAAACCCAATCTTGGGCCCCTGAACTCCAAGGGCCCACTTTTAACCAGCCCGTGCTCAAGGCAGGGACAAAAGGGGAAACAAAGCCCCCAGTCGGGGAATACTCCCTCTTTATTGAATAGAAAATTAGACAGAATACCTCTATACTTTGAATATTAGATTGAATGGAGGTAACGAAACACTGCAAGACAGGTGGCATTATGGGACATGACTAATTTGAATCTTCTCATTAAAAGATAATGAGAACTTCTGAATAATTACACTTTCTTATTAAAACAATGGAAAATTTGAATAATGGAGTTTTGCCAACTTTAACATCAAATATCTCGGGAACGATAAAAGATAGAAACGTTCCGTTTTCTGCGTGGCGAAGAATAACCACTCCTCTCTCAGGAGACACTGGATTTGGAAGGATAACCATTCCTCTCTCAGGAGACACTGGAAGGATGTCCAAAAACATCCCGTGACCCAAAAACACGGCACAAACTATGACCTCAAATAGGCAGACGGCCAGAAACCGGGACCTGCCGCCACAGGGCCTTGGCTTTAGCAGGCTGGGGAAACCTTGCGGTGTTAACGAACAGTCTGCCTCGGTAGGCAGCCAGCCCCCCTGGCTCCACTTGGAACGCACGCACGCACGCACGCAGGCAGGCAGGCAGGCAGGCAGGCAGGCAGGCAGGCAGGCAGGCAGGCGGGTGGTCTGAGGCCAACAGACCCTAAATGGGGCCCAGTCGGCCAATAACTTTTTTTCTGAAGGCGGTAGAGACTTGGAACCAGTCTCCGCCTGGGGGTTTTTGAGCATGCCCTTTCCAACGGCACCAACCCCGACTAAAGAAAAGGGTTCTTCCGGCCAATAAAAAAAGACAAAGAACAACTGATAAAGACTAGCGAGTCACCAAAAAACCCAATTGGACGGGGTTAGCTTCACTCACACACCAGTTGAGCATTAGAAAGAATGCCATTATTAAACCAAGGACAATAAAAAAAGACAAAGAACAACTGATAAAGACTAGCGAGTCACCAAAAAACCCAACCGGACAGGGTTAGTACCATTCACACACCAGTTGGACTCGTGCTACACGTACGGATTCGAACGGCCAAAAAACTCCAATTGGGACTAAAGAAAAGACTTAAAGAGTCAATTTGGCGAAGTAATGGACAAAAACAGCACTGAAATCATCCAAAGAAGACGAAAACCAGCAAAAGGTCAAAAGGTCAGCATCAGAAAGAATGCCATAATTAAGCCAAGAACAATAAAATAAAACAAATAACGACTTGTAAAGACTAGAAAGTCACCAAAAAACCCAACTGAAGACAAACACCGAGACAAAAGAGCACTGAAATTGTCCAAAAACGACAAAAACCAGCAAAAGGTCAAAAGGTCAGCATCAGAAAGAATGCCATAATTAAACCAAGAACGATAAAATAAGACAAATAACGACTTGTAAAGACTAGAAAGTCACCAAAAAACCCCAATTGGACATGGGACACAAGTCGAGGATTGATCGCCCTTGGCTGGCCGCCTCAGAGGAGGGTGTACAGTGTTGAAAGGCTGAAACACCCGATGAACCATGAGGTACACGACTGATGATGTGTCCTGAAACTGAATGAAGCTTAGGCTATCTCACCACTTCAAAATAGGATAAAATAGATTAAATAGGGTCAAATTCATGCCCGTTCAACCTCCTAACTCTTGGAAAAGGAACAGGTGTTCAGTTTAACATGCGCCGGCCCGTGCCTTCACTTCGTCGCTCCATTTCAACCACTTGGTCTAGAAGGACCAGACGTGGGGAGCGTCGCCGGATAACCTCCAAAAACCTAACCCTAACCCGTTCCCTAACCCTAATTAAGCCTTAAAACCATCTGGGCAGCTATCTGACATAAACAAGTGAGAAAGATCAACAATCTTGATAAACTGACCCACTCCTAGCCCCCAAATCTAATCCCAACTCTAACCCTAACCCTAACCGACCTTTAACCCCCTACCAAACGCCAATGTTACATATTCACTAGATAGTCGCCCCCAACCCCAACCTATTTACCCAACTTCAGCGCTCTACCCTGCCCCTGAACCGAACCCTAACCCTAACCCTAATTGACCTTTGACCCCTACCAAACGCTAATTATGCACAAAAACAAGATATCCGTCTCTGGCCCTGATATACACACCTACTGCCAGTCCCCTATCCCATCCCCAATCCTAACCCTAACCCTAACCCTAATTGAGCCTTAAAACTACCTGGGCAGCTATCTGACTCAACCAAGTGAGAAAGATCAACAATCTTGATAAACCGACCCACTCCTAGCCCCCAAATCTAATCCCAACTCTAACCCTAACCCTAACCCTAATTGACCTTTAACCTCACCCAAACGCCTATATTATATACCCACAAGATAGCAGTCCCCAATGCCAACCTATTTACCCACTCCCAACCCCCTATCTCACCCCTAAATCCAACCCTAACCCTAATTGACCTTTGACCCCACCCAAATATCAATTCCTCCCCAACTCTAACCTAAAACACCCAACCCTAACCCTCACGCCTATACCCATAAGATGAGGCCCCCAATGTGAACCTACAAGCCCATTCCTAGCCCCTACCTCTAACCCTAGCCTAGCCTAGCCCCTAACTCGGACCCTAGCCCCCGTTGACCCCTGACCCTACCCAAACCCAATCTTGGGCCCCTGAACTCCAAGGGCCCACTTTTAACCAGCCCGTGCTCAAGGCAGGGACAAAAGGGGAAACAAAGCCCCCAGTCGGGGAATACTCCCTCTTTATTGAATAGAAAATTAGACAGAATACCTCTATACTTTGAATATTAGATTGAATGGAGGTAACGAAACACTGCAAGACAGGTGGCATTATGGGACATGACTAATTTGAATCTTCTCATTAAAAGATAATGAGAACTTCTGAATAATTACACTTTCTTATTAAAACAATGGAAAATTTGAATAATGGAGTTTTGCCAACTTTAACATCAAATATCTCGGGAACGATAAAAGATAGAAACGTTCCGTTTTCTGCGTGGCGAAGAATAACCACTCCTCTCTCAGGAGACACTGGATTTGGAAGGATAACCATTCCTCTCTCAGGAGACACTGGAAGGATGTCCAAAAACATCCCGTGACCCAAAAACACGGCACAAACTATGACCTAAAATAGGCAGACGGCCAGAAACCGGGACCTGCCGCCACAGGGCCTTGGCTTTAGCAGGCTGGGGAAACCTTGCGGTGTTAACGAACAGTCTGCCTCGGTAGGCAGCCAGCCCCCCTGGCTCCACTTGGAACGCACGCACGCAGGCAGGCAGGCAGGCAGGCAGGCAGGCAGGCAGGCAGGCGGGTGGTCTGAGGCCAACAGACCCTAAATGGGGCCCAGTCGGCCAATAACTTTTTTTCTGAAGGCGGTAGAGACTTGGAACCAGTCTCCGCCTGGGGGTTTTTGAGCATGCCCTTTCCAACGGCACCAACCCCGACTAAAGAAAAGGGTTCTTCCGGCCAATAAAAAAAGACAAAGAACAACTGATAAAGACTAGCGAGTCACCAAAAAACCCAATTGGACGGGGTTAGCCTCACTCACACACCAGTTGAGCATTAGAAAGAATGCCATTATTAAACCAAGGACAATAAAAAAAGACAAAGAACAACTGATAAAGACTAGCGAGTCACCAAAAAACCCAACCGGACAGGGTTAGTACCATTCACACACCAGTTGGACTCGTGCTACACGTACGGATTCGAACGGCCAAAAAACTCCAATTGGGACTAAAGAAAAGACTTAAAGAGTCAATTTGGCGAAGTAATGGACAAAAACAGCACTGAAATCATCCAAAGAAGACGAAAACCAGCAAAAGGTCAAAAGGTCAGCATCAGAAAGAATGCCATAATTAAGCCAAGAACAATAAAATAAAACAAATAACGACTTGTAAAGACTAGAAAGTCACCAAAAAACCCAACTGAAGACAAACACCGAGACAAAAGAGCACTGAAATTGTCCAAAAACGACAAAAACCAGCAAAAGGTCAAAATGTTCAGTGGCGACGCATTTATGAACTTTTTCAACAGCAAAATTGAAAATATCAGGCAAACAATCCAGGCTATAAATTTTAAACCAGATAATTTGATCACTAACACTGTAGATAACAATATAACTATATCAGATCAGCGATTAGAATGTTTTACTCCCCTTCAGGCGACCGAATTGACCTCACTAATTTCTTCATCAAAATCACCAACTTG
>NW_022111407.1:0-22500 GCF_902362185.1 Chanos chanos
CTAACCCTAACCCTAACCCTAACCCTAACCCTAACCCTAACCCTAACCCTAACCCTAACCCTAACCCTAACCCTAACCCTAACCCTAACCCTAACCCTAACCCTAACCCTAACCCTAACCCTAACCCTAACCCTAACCCTAACCCTAACCCTAACCCTAACCCTAACCCTAACCCTAACCCTAACCCTAACCCTAACCCTAACCCTAACCCTAACCCTAACCCTAACCCTAACCCTAACCCTAACCCTAACCCTAACCCTAACCCTAACCCTAACCCTAACCCTAACCCTAACCCTAACCCTAACCCTAACCCTAACCCTAACCCTAACCCTAACCCTAACCCTAACCCTAACCCTAACCCTAACCCTAACCCTAACCCTAACCCTAACCCTAACCCTAACCCTAACCCTAACCCTAACCCTAACCCTAACCCTAACCCTAACCCTAACCCTAACCCTAACCCTAACCCTAACCCTAACCCTAACCCTAACCCTAACCCTAACCCGAACCCTAACCCTAACCCTAACCCTAACCCTAACCCTAACCCTAACCCTAACCCTAACCCTAACCCTAACCCTAACCCTAACCCTAACCCTAACCCTAACCCTAACCCTAACCCTAACCCTAACCCTAACCCTAACCCTAACCCTAACCCTAACCCTAACCCTAACCCTAACCCTAACCCTAACCCTAACCCTAACCCTAACCCTAACCCTAACCCTAACCCTAACCCTAACCCTAACCCTAACCCTAACCCTAACCCTAACCCTAACCCTAACCCTAACCCTAACCCTAACCCTAACCCTAACCCTAACCCTAACCCTAACCCTAACCCTAACCCTAACCCTAACCCTAACCCTAACCCTAACCCTAACCCTAACCCTAACCCTAACCCTAACCCTAACCCTAACCCTAACCCTAACCCTAACCCTAACCCTAACCCTAACCCTAACCCTAACCCTAACCCTAACCCTAACCCTAACCCTAACCCTAACCCTAACCCTAACCCTAACCCTAACCCTAACCCTAACCCTAACCCTAACCCTAACCCTAACCCTAACCCTAACCCTAACCCTAACCCTAACCCTAACCCTAACCCTAACCCTAACCCTAACCCTAACCCTAACCCTAACCCTAACCCTAACCCTAACCCTAACCCTAACCCTAACCCTAACCCTAACCCTAACCCTAACCCTAACCCTAACCCTAACCCTAACCCTAACCCTAACCCTAACCCTAACCCTAACCCTAACCCTAACCCTAACCCTAACCCTAACCCTAACCCTAACCCTAACCCTAACCCTAACCCTAACCCTAACCCTAACCCTAACCCTAACCCTAACCCTAACCCTAACCCTAACCCTAACCCTAACCCTAACCCTAACCCTAACCCTAACCCTAACCCTAACCCTAACCCTAACCCTAACCCTAACCCTAACGCTAACCCTAACCCTAACCCTAACCCTAACCCTAACCCTAACCCTAACCCTAACCCTAACCCTAACCCTAACCCTAACCCTAACCCTAACCCTAACCCTAACCCTAACCCTAACCCTAACCCTAACCCTAACCCTAACCCTAACCCTAACCCTAACCCTAACCCTAACCCTAACCCTAACCCTAACCCTAACCCTAACCCTAACCCTAACCCTAACCCTAACCCTAACCCTAACCCTAACCCTAACCCTAACCCTAACCCTAACCCTAACCCTAACCCTAACCCTAACCCTAACCCTAACCCTAACCCTAACCCTAACCCTAACCCTAACCCTAACCCTAACCCTAACCCTAACCCTAACCCTAACCCTAACCCTAACCCTAACCCTAACCCTAACCCTAACCCTAACCCTAACCCTAACCCTAACCCTAACCCTAACCCTAACCCTAACCCTAACCCTAACCCTAACCCTAACCCTAACCCTAACCCTAACCCTAACCCTAACCCTAACCCTAACCCTAACCCTAACCCTAACCCTAACCCTAACCCTAACCCTAACCCTAACCCTAGACCCTAACCCTAACCCTAACCCTAACCCTAACCCTAACCCTAACCCTAACCCTAACCCTAACCCTAACCCTAACCCTAACCCTAACCCTAACCCTAACCCTAACCCTAACCCTAACCCTAACCCTAACCCTAACCCTAACCCTAACCCTAACCCTAACCCTAACCCTAACCCTAACCCTAACCCTAACCCTAACCCTAACCCTAACCCTAACCCTAACCCTAACCCTAACCCTAACCCTAACCCTAACCCTAACCCTAACCCTAACCCTAACCCTAACCCTAACCCTAACCCTAACCCTAACCCTAACCCTAACCCTAACCCTAACCCTAACCCTAACCCTAACCCTAACCCTAACCCTAACCCTAACCCTAACCCTAACCCTAACCCTAACCCTAACCCTAACCCTAACCCTAACCCTAACCCTAACCCTAACCCTAACCCTAACCCTAACCCTAACCCTAACCCTAACCCTAACCCTAACCCTAACCCTAACCCTAACCCTAACCCTAACCCTAACCCTAACCCTAACCCTAACCCTAACCCTAACCCTAACCCTAACCCTAACCCTAACCCTAACCCTAACCCTAACCCTAACCCTAACCCTAACCCTAACCCTAACCCTAACCCTAACCCTAACCCTAACCCTAACCCTAACCCTAACCCTAACCCTAACCCTAACCCTAACCCTAACCCTAACCCTAACCCTAACCCTAACCCTAACCCTAACCCTAACCCTAACCCTAACCCTAACCCTAACCCTAACCCTAACCCTAACCCTAACCCTAACCCTAACCCTAACCCTAACCCTAACCCTAACCCTAACCCTAACCCTAACCCTAACCCTAACCCTAACCCTAACCCTAACCCTAACCCTAACCCTAACCCTAACCCTAACCCTAACCCTAACCCTAACCCTAACCCTAACCCTAACCCTAACCCTAACCCTAACCCTAACCCTAACCCTAACCCTAACCCTAACCCTAACCCTAACCCTAACCCTAACCCTAACCCTAACCCTAACCCTAACCCTAACCCTAACCCTAACCCTAACCCTAACCCTAACCCTAACCCTAACCCTAACCCTAACCCTAACCCTAACCCTAACCCTAACCCTAACCCTAACCCTAACCCTAACCCTAACCCTAACCCTAACCCTAACCCTAACCCTAACCCTAACCCTAACCCTAACCCTAACCCTAACCCTAACCCTAACCCTAACCCTAACCCTAACCCTAACCCTAACCCTAACCCTAACCCTAACCCTAACCCTAACCCTCTCGTCCTAGAAACGAGGGACTGCTACCATTGGAAAGGGCATCCTCAAAAACCCCCAGGTGGGCGTGGGTTCCTAGTCTCTACCGCCTTCAGAAAAAAAGTTATTGGCCGAGGGATGACTTTGGAGTGGTTTTCATCCCTTACCCTAACCCTAACCCTAACCCTAACCCTAACCCTAACCCGAGGGATGACCTTGGAGTGGTTTTCATCCCTTATCCTAACCCTAACCCTAACCCTAACCCTAAAGTTATTGGCCGAGGGATAACTTTGGAGTGGTTTTCAACCCTTATCCTAACCCTAACCCTAACAACACTTTGAATTCCAATTTCATTCAACTGCTAACCCTAAAACACAACCAAATACAACAAACACCAAGTCTGCCGACCAAAAGAACACCTCTGCTTGTCGCACAAACTCGGGGCTGGTACCGTTGGAAAGGGCGTCCTCCAAAACCCCTGGTTGGACACCGCTTCCAAGTCTCTGTGACCTTCAGAAAAAAAGTTATTGACCGAGGGATGACTTTGAAATGGCCTCCACGGAGCTTTCGGGCACTTCCCCTTGTCCTAGACACTCGGGACTGCTACCGTTGGAAAGGGCATCCTCCAAAACCCCCAGGCGGACACGGGTTCCTAGTCTCTACCGCCTTCAGAAAAAAAGTTATTGGCCGAGGGATGACCTTGGAGTGGTTTTCATCCCTTATCCTAACCCTAACCCTAAAAACACTTTGAATTCCAATTTCATTCAACTGCTAACCCTAAAACACAACCAAATACAACAACCACCAAGTCTGCCGACCAAAAGAGCACTTCTCCTTGTCGCACAAACTCGGGGCTGGTACCGTTGGAAAGGGCATCCTCAAAAACCCCTAGTTGGACACTGCTCCCAAGTCTCTGTGACCTTCAGGAAAAAAGTGATTGACCGAGGGATGACTTTGAAATGGCCTCGACGGAGGTTTCGGCCACTTCCCCTTGTCCTAGACACTCGAGACTGCAACCGTTGGAAAGGGCATCCTCCAAAACCCCCAGGCGGACACGGGTTCCAAGTCTCTACCACCTTCAGAAAAAAAGTTATTGGCCGAGGGATGACTTTGAAATGACCTCGACTCAGCTTTCGGGCACTTCCTCTCGTCCTAGAAACGAGGGACTGCTACCATTGGAAAGGGCATCCTCAAAAACCCCCAGGTGGGCGTGGGTTCCTAGTCTCTACCGCCTTCAGAAAAAAAGTTATTGGCCGAGGGATGACTTTGGAGTGGTTTTCATCCCTTATCCTAACCCTAACCCTAACCCTAACCCTAACCCTAACCCTAACCCTAACCCATCCCTAACCCTAACCCTAACCCTAACCCTAACCCTAACCCTAACCCTAACCCGAGGGATGACCTTGGAGTGGTTTTCATCCCTTATCCTAACCCTAACCCTAACCCTAACCCTAAAGTTATTGGCCGAGGGATAACTTTGGAGTGGTTTTCAACCCTTATCCTAACCCTAACCCTAACAACACTTTGAATTCCAATTTCATTCAACTGCTAACCCTAAAACACAACCAAATACAACAAACACCAAGTCTGCCGACCAAAAGAACACCTCTGCTTGTCGCACAAACTCGGGGCTGGTACCGTTGGAAAGGGCGTCCTCCAAAACCCCTGGTTGGACACCGCTTCCAAGTCTCTGTGACCTTCAGAAAAAAAGTTATTGACCGAGGGATGACTTTGAAATGGCCTCCACGGAGCTTTCGGGCACTTCCCCTTGTCCTAGACACTCGGGACTGCTACCGTTGGAAAGGGCATCCTCCAAAACCCCCAGGCGGACACGGGTTCCTAGTCTCTACCGCCTTCAGAAAAAAAGTTATTGGCCGAGGGATGACCTTGGAGTGGTTTTCAACCCTTATCCTAACCCTAACCCTAACAACACTTTGAATTCCAATTTCATTCAACTGCTAACCCTAAAACACAACCAAATACAACAACCACCAAGTCTGCCGACCAAAAGAGCACTTCTCCTTGTCGCACAAACTCGGGGCTGGTACCGTTGGAAAGGGCATCCTCAAAAACCCCTAGTTGGACACTGCTCCCAAGTCTCTGTGACCTTCAGGAAAAAAGTGATTGACCGAGGGATGACTTTGAAATGGCCTCGACGGAGGTTTCGGCCACTTCCCCTTGTCCTAGACACTCGAGACTGCAACCGTTGGAAAGGGCATCCTCCAAAACCCCCAGGCGGACACGGGTTCCAAGTCTCTACCACCTTCAGAAAAAAAGTTATTGGCCGAGGGATGACTTTGAAATGACCTCGACTCAGCTTTCGGGCACTTCCTCTCGTCCTAGAAACGAGGGACTGCTACCATTGGAAAGGGCATCCTCAAAAACCCCCAGGTGGGCGTGGGTTCCTAGTCTCTACCGCCTTCAGAAAAAAAGTTATTGGCCGAGGGATGACTTTGGAGTGGTTTTCATCCCTAACCCTAACCCTAACCCTAACCCTAACCCTAACCCTAACCCTAGGGATGACCTTGGAGTGGTTTTCATCCCTTATCCTAACCCTAACCCTAACCCTAACCCTAAAGTTATTGGCCGAGGGATAACTTTGGAGTGGTTTTCAACCCTTATCCTAACCCTAACCCTAACAACACTTTGAATTCCAATTTCATTCAACTGCTAACCCTAAAACACAACCAAATACAACAAACACCAAGTCTGCCGACCAAAAGAACACCTCTGCTTGTCGCACAAACTCGGGGCTGGTACCGTTGGAAAGGGCGTCCTCCAAAACCCCTGGTTGGACACCGCTTCCAAGTCTCTGTGACCTTCAGAAAAAAAGTTATTGACCGAGGGATGACTTTGAAATGGCCTCCACGGAGCTTTCGGGCACTTCCCCTTGTCCTAGACACTCGGGACTGCTACCGTTGGAAAGGGCATCCTCCAAAACCCCCAGGCGGACACGGGTTCCTAGTCTCTACCGCCTTCAGAAAAAAAGTTATTGGCCGAGGGATGACCTTGGAGTGGTTTTCATCCCTTATCCTAACCCTAACCCTAAAAACACTTTGAATTCCAATTTCATTCAACTGCTAACCCTAAAACACAACCAAATACAACAACCACCAAGTCTGCCGACCAAAAGAGCACTTCTCCTTGTCGCACAAACTCGGGGCTGGTACCGTTGGAAAGGGCATCCTCAAAAACCCCTAGTTGGACACTGCTCCCAAGTCTCTGTGACCTTCAGGAAAAAAGTGATTGACCGAGGGATGACTTTGAAATGGCCTCGACGGAGGTTTCGGCCACTTCCCCTTGTCCTAGACACTCGAGACTGCAACCGTTGGAAAGGGCATCCTCCAAAACCCCCAGGCGGACACGGGTTCCAAGTCTCTACCACCTTCAGAAAAAAAGTTATTGGCCGAGGGATGACTTTGAAATGACCTCGACTCAGCTTTCGGGCACTTCCTCTCGTCCTAGAAACGAGGGACTGCTACCATTGGAAAGGGCATCCTCAAAAACCCCCAGGTGGGCGTGGGTTCCTAGTCTCTACCACCTTCAGAAAAAAAGTTATTGGCCGAGGGATGACCTTGGAGTGGTTTTCATCCCTTATCCTAACCCTAACCCTAACCCTAACCCTTATCCTGTAACGTAACCCTAACCCTAACCCATGACCTTGGAGTGGTTTTCATCCCTTATCCTAACCCTAACCCTAACCCTAACCTTGGAGTGGTTTTCATCCCTTATCCTAACCCTAACCCTAACAACACTTTGAATTCCAATTTCATTCAACTGCTAACCCTAAAACACAACCAAATACAACAAACACCAAGTCTGCCGACCAAAAGAACACCTCTGCTTGTCGCACAAACTCGGGGCTGGTACCGTTGGAAAGGGCGTCCTCCAAAACCCCTGGTTGGACACCGCTTCCAAGTCTCTGTGACCTTCAGAAAAAAAGTTATTGACCGAGGGATGACTTTGAAATGGCCTCCACGGAGCTTTCGGGCACTTCCCCTTGTCCTAGACACTCGGGACTGCTACCGTTGGAAAGGGCATCCTCCAAAACCCCCAGGCGGACACGGGTTCCTAGTCTCTACCGCCTTCAGAAAAAAAGTTATTGGCCGAGGGATGACCTTGGAGTGGTTTTCATCCCTTATCCTAACCCTAACCCTAAAAACACTTTGAATTCCAATTTCATTCAACTGCTAACCCTAAAACACAACCAAATACAACAACCACCAAGTCTGCCGACCAAAAGAGCACTTCTCCTTGTCGCACAAACTCGGGGCTGGTACCGTTGGAAAGGGCATCCTCAAAAACCCCTAGTTGGACACTGCTCCCAAGTCTCTGTGACCTTCAGGAAAAAAGTGATTGACCGAGGGATGACTTTGAAATGGCCTCGACGGAGGTTTCGGCCACTTCCCCTTGTCCTAGACACTCGAGACTGCAACCGTTGGAAAGGGCATCCTCCAAAACCCCCAGGCGGACACGGGTTCCAAGTCTCTACCACCTTCAGAAAAAAAGTTATTGGCCGAGGGATGACTTTGAAATGACCTCGACTCAGCTTTCGGGCACTTCCTCTCGTCCTAGAAACGAGGGACTGCTACCATTGGAAAGGGCATCCTCAAAAACCCCCAGGTGGGCGTGGGTTCCTAGTCTCTACCGCCTTCAGAAAAAAAGTTATTGGCCGAGGGATGACTTTGGAGTGGTTTTCATCCCTTATCCTAACCCTAACCCTAACCCTAACCCTAACCCTAACCCTAACCCGAGGGATGACCTTGGAGTGGTTTTCATCCCTTATCCTAACCCTAACCCTAACCCTAACCCTAAAGTTATTGGCCGAGGGATAACTTTGGAGTGGTTTTCAACCCTTATCCTAACCCTAACCCTAACAACACTTTGAATTCCAATTTCATTCAACTGCTAACCCTAAAACACAACCAAATACAACAAACACCAAGTCTGCCGACCAAAAGAACACCTCTGCTTGTCGCACAAACTCGGGGCTGGTACCGTTGGAAAGGGCGTCCTCCAAAACCCCTGGTTGGACACCGCTTCCAAGTCTCTGTGACCTTCAGAAAAAAAGTTATTGACCGAGGGATGACTTTGAAATGGCCTCCACGGAGCTTTCGGGCACTTCCCCTTGTCCTAGACACTCGGGACTGCTACCGTTGGAAAGGGCATCCTCCAAAACCCCCAGGCGGACACGGGTTCCTAGTCTCTACCGCCTTCAGAAAAAAAGTTATTGGCCGAGGGATGACCTTGGAGTGGTTTTCATCCCTTATCCTAACCCTAACCCTAACCCTAACCCTAACCCTAACCCTTCAGAAAAAAAGTTATTGGCCGAGGGATGACTTTGGAGTGGTTTTCATCCCTTATCCTAACCCTAACCCTAACCCTAACCCTAACTTCGATTTAACCCTAACCCTAACCTATCCCTAACCCTAACCTAACCCTAACCCTAACCCAATTTCAGTTCTGGCCTTAAAATGACCATCAAGTCTAACCCTAACCCTAACCCTAGACAGTCTCATAATACACTTTTACATGGAACCCTTACCAATCCCTAACCCTAACCTTAACCCTTTTTCTTTCTGTCCAAGTCTTTAACCCTAACAACACTTTCAATTCCAATTTCATTCCACTCCTAACCCTAAAACACAACCAAATACAACAAACACCAAGTCTGCCGACCAAAAGAACACCTCTGCTTGTCGCACAAACTCGGGGCTGGTACCGTTGGAAAGGGCGTCCTCCAAAACCCCTGGTTGGACACCGCTTCCAAGTCTCTGTGACCTTCAGAAAAAAAGTTATTGACCGAGGGATGACTTTGAAATGGCCTCCACGGAGCTTTCGGGCACTTCCTCTCGTCCTAGAAACGAGGGACTGCTACCATTGGAAAGGGCATCCTCAAAAACCCCCAGGTGGGCGTGGGTTCCTAGTCTCTACCGCCTTCAGAAAAAAAGTTATTGGCCGAGGGATGACTTTGGAGTGGTTTTCATCCCTTATCCTAACCCTAACCCTAACCCTAACCCTAACCCGAGGGATGACCTTGGAGTGGTTTTCATCCCTTATCCTAACCCTAACCCTAACCCTAACCCTAAAGTTATTGGCCGAGGGATAACTTTGGAGTGGTTTTCAACCCTTATCCTAACCCTAACCCTAACAACACTTTGAATTCCAATTTCATTCAACTGCTAACCCTAAAACACAACCAAATACAACAAACACCAAGTCTGCCGACCAAAAGAACACCTCTGCTTGTCGCACAAACTCGGGGCTGGTACCGTTGGAAAGGGCGTCCTCCAAAACCCCTGGTTGGACACCGCTTCCAAGTCTCTGTGACCTTCAGAAAAAAAGTTATTGACCGAGGGATGACTTTGAAATGGCCTCCACGGAGCTTTCGGGCACTTCCCCTTGTCCTAGACACTCGGGACTGCTACCGTTGGAAAGGGCATCCTCCAAAACCCCCAGGCGGACACGGGTTCCTAGTCTCTACCGCCTTCAGAAAAAAAGTTATTGGCCGAGGGATGACCTTGGAGTGGTTTTCATCCCTTATCCTAACCCTAACCCTAACCCTAAAAACACTTTGAATTCCAATTTCATTCAACTGCTAACCCTAAAACACAACCAAATACAACAACCACCAAGTCTGCCGACCAAAAGAGCACTTCTCCTTGTCGCACAAACTCGGGGCTGGTACCGTTGGAAAGGGCATCCTCAAAAACCCCTAGTTGGACACTGCTCCCAAGTCTCTGTGACCTTCAGGAAAAAAGTGATTGACCGAGGGATGACTTTGAAATGGCCTCGACGGAGGTTTCGGCCACTTCCCCTTGTCCTAGACACTCGAGACTGCAACCGTTGGAAAGGGCATCCTCCAAAACCCCCAGGCGGACACGGGTTCCAAGTCTCTACCACCTTCAGAAAAAAAGTTATTGGCCGAGGGATGACTTTGAAATGACCTCGACTCAGCTTTCGGGCACTTCCTCTCGTCCTAGAAACGAGGGACTGCTACCATTGGAAAGGGCATCCTCAAAAACCCCCAGGTGGGCGTGGGTTCCTAGTCTCTACCGCCTTCAGAAAAAAAGTTATTGGCCGAGGGATGACTTTGGAGTGGTTTTCATCCCTTATCCTAACCCTAACCCTAACCCTAACCCTAACTTCGATTTAACCCTAACCCTAACCTATCCCTAACCCTAACCTAACCCTAACCCTAACCCAATTTCAGTTCTGGCCTTAAAATGACCATCAAGTCTAACCCTAACCCTAACCCTAGACAGTCTCATAATACACTTTTACATGGAACCCTTACCAATCCCTAACCCTAACCTTAACCCTTTTTCTTTCTGTCCAAGTCTTTAACCCTAACAACACTTTCAATTCCAATTTCATTCCACTCCTAACCCTAAAACACAACTAAATACAACAAACACCAAGTCTGCCGACCAAAAGAACACCTCTGCTTGTCGCACAAACTCGGGGCTGGTACCGTTGGAAAGGGCGTCCTCCAAAACCCCTGGTTGGACACCGCTTCCAAGTCTCTGTGACCTTCAGAAAAAAAGTTATTGACCGAGGGATGACTTTGAAATGGCCTCCACGGAGCTTTCGGGCACTTCCTCTCGTCCTAGAAACGAGGGACTGCTACCATTGGAAAGGGCATCCTCAAAAACCCCCAGGTGGGCGTGGGTTCCTAGTCTCTACCGCCTTCAGAAAAAAAGTTATTGGCCGAGGGATGACTTTGGAGTGGTTTTCATCCCTAACCCTAACCCTAACCCTAACCCTAACCCTAACCCGAGGGATGACCTTGGAGTGGTTTTCATCCCTTATCCTAACCCTAACCCTAACCCTAACCCTAAAGTTATTGGCCGAGGGATAACTTTGGAGTGGTTTTCAACCCTTATCCTAACCCTAACCCTAACAACACTTTGAATTCCAATTTCATTCAACTGCTAACCCTAAAACACAACCAAATACAACAAACACCAAGTCTGCCGACCAAAAGAACACCTCTGCTTGTCGCACAAACTCGGGGCTGGTACCGTTGGAAAGGGCGTCCTCCAAAACCCCTGGTTGGACACCGCTTCCAAGTCTCTGTGACCTTCAGAAAAAAAGTTATTGACCGAGGGATGACTTTGAAATGGCCTCCACGGAGCTTTCGGGCACTTCCCCTTGTCCTAGACACTCGGGACTGCTACCGTTGGAAAGGGCATCCTCCAAAACCCCCAGGCGGACACGGGTTCCTAGTCTCTACCGCCTTCAGAAAAAAAGTTATTGGCCGAGGGATGACCTTGGAGTGGTTTTCATCCCTTATCCTAACCCTAACCCTAACCCTAACCCTAACCCTAACCCTAAACTTAGACTTAACCCTAACCTAGCCCTAATCCTAACCCTAACCTTCACCATAACCCTAAACCTAGACTTAATCCTAACTTAGTTCTAACCCTAAAGTCCAGGTTAACCCTAATCCTAAGCCCTAAACTTAGACCCAACCATAACCCTAAACTTAAACTTAACCCTAATCTAGCCTTAACCCTAACCCTAACCTTCACCATAACCCTAAACCTAGACTTAATCCTAACTTAGTTCTAACCCTAAAATCCAGTTTAACCCTAATCCTAGGCCCTAAACTTAGACCCAACCATAACCCTAAACTTAAACTTAACCCTAATCTAGCCCTAACCCTAACCCTAACCGTAACCATAATCCTAAACCTAGACTTAATCCTAACTTAGTCCTAACCTTTAAATCCAGTTTTAACCCTAATCCCAGGCCCTAAACTTAGACCCAACTCTAACCTAACCCTAACCTTAAGAGGCCCCAGTCCCAGCCTTAAATGAACAACGAATTCTAATTTTGGTTATAAACCTAGCCAGTCTCCATAATACAGTTTTAAATGTAAAATGGCGGACAATCAGAAAATGGTGGACGTGCAAAGAATTATGGAGAATCGGTTTTTTACAAACTTTAAAGTAGAATAGCTCGGAAACCGTACGACATAGAAACAAAATTCTTTTTGTCTCGGAATCGTTACGACGCCCCCTCCGAGATGACATCGCTCGTTCGGGTCGCTTGGGGTCACCGCCATTCAACAAAATACCAGTAATATAGGCTTTTACACAATTCGCCAATCTAAAAGACAGGCTGGGGGGCGCGCTTCCAGTAGAAGCTTGGTTGTTTCCCGAAAATTTCGCTCTGGGAGTGGAATGGGAGGGAAATTAACCCGCTGGATGTCGTTAACCCCTTGGGGGTCCAACCCAGTAGAAGCTTGGTAGCTTCCCGAAAGGATCTCGGTTCGAGCGTGCTCGGCTGAGATTGGTAGGGAAGATATCCGCTGGAAGAGGACTCCCGCCCAGGGCTGTCTGGGAGGTGACGTAATGCACGGGACCTGCCTCCACAGGGCCTTGGTTTTAGCAGGCTGGGGATACCTTGCGGTGTTAACGAACAGTCTGCCTCGGTAGGTAGCCAGCCCCCCTGGGTCCACTTGGACAGCACGCAGGAGGGTGGTCTGAGGCCAACAGACCTTAAATGGGGCCCAGTCTTTTACGGTGATTAGCACCACTCACGCACCAGCTTCACTCGCGCGCTACACGCTAAGATTCCAAGAGCCAAAAAAATCCCAATTGGGACTAAAGAAAAGAAAAAAATAGCCAATTGGGCGAAGAAATAAGCAAAAAAAGAAGACGGAAATGGATGAAAACGACATCGAAATCACTCAAGTAGACAACATCCATCAAAAGGTCAAAAGGTCAGCATTAGAAAGAATGCCACTATTAAATCAAGGACAATAAAAAAACAAAGGAAAATGGATAAAGACTAGCGAGTCACCAAAAAAACCCAATTGGACGGGGTTAGCATCGCTCACACACCAGCTGAGCATTAGAGAGAATGCCATTACTAAACCAAGGACTAAAAAAAGACGAAGAACAACGGATAAAGACTAGCGAGTCACCAAAAAAACCCAATTGGACGGGGTTAGCATCGCTCACACACCAGCTGAGCATTAGAAAGAATGCCTGATAAATAACATTGAAACCATCCAAAGAAGACAAAAATCAGCAAAAGGTCAAAAGGTCAGCATCAGAAATAATGCCATAATTAAACCAAGAAGGATAAAATGAAACGAATAACGACTTGGAAAGACTAGAAAGTCACCAAAAAACCCAATTGGACATGGGACACAAGTCGAGGATTGATCGCCCTTGGCTGGCCGCCTCAGAGGAGGGTGTATAGTGTTGAAAGGCTGAAACACCCGATGAACCTGAGGTACACTACTGATGATGTGTCCTGAAATTGAATAAAGCTTAGGCTATCTCACCACTTCAAAATAGGATAAAATAGATTAAATAGGGTCAAATTCATGTCCGTTAACCTCCGAACTCTTGGAACTTGTTATGTGGGTCAAGGAACAGGTGTTCAGTTTAACATGCGCCGGCCCGTGCCTTCACTTCGTCGCTCCATTTCAACCACTTGGTCTAGAAGGACCAAACGTGGGGAGCTTCGACGGATAACCTCCAAAAACCTAACCCTAACCCTAACCCTAACCCCTAACCCTAACCCTAACCCTAACCCAACCCTAACCCTAACCCTAACCCTAACCCAGGTGGGCGTGGGTTCCTAGTCTCTACCGCCTTCAGAAAAAAAGTTATTGGCCGAGGGATGACTTTGGAGTGGTTTTCATCCCTTATCCTAACCCTAACCCTAACCCTAACCCTAACTTCGATTTAACCCTAACCCTAACCTATCCCTAACCCTAACCTAACCCTAACCCTAACCCAATTTCAGTTCTGGCCTTAAAATGACCATCAAGTCTAACCCTAACCCTAACCCTAGACAGTCTCATAATACACTTTTACATGGAACCCTTACCAATCCCTAACCCTAACCTTAACCCTTTTTCTTTCTGTCCAAGTCTTTAACCCTAACAACACTTTCAATTCCAATTTCATTCCACTCCTAACCCTAAAACACAACCAAATACAACAAACACCAAGTCTGCCGACCAAAAGAACACCTCTGCTTGTCGCACAAACTCGGGGCTGGTACCGTTGGAAAGGGCGTCCTCCAAAACCCCTGGTTGGACACCGCTTCCAAGTCTCTGTGACCTTCAGAAAAAAAGTTATTGACCGAGGGATGACTTTGAAATGGCCTCCACGGAGCTTTCGGGCACTTCCTCTCGTCCTAGAAACGAGGGACTGCTACCATTGGAAAGGGCATCCTCAAAAACCCCCAGGTGGGCGTGGGTTCCTAGTCTCTACCGCCTTCAGAAAAAAAGTTATTGGCCGAGGGATGACTTTGGAGTGGTTTTCATCCCTTACCCTAACCCTAACCCTAACCCTAACCCGAGGGATGACCTTGGAGTGGTTTTCATCCCTTATCCTAACCCTAACCCTAACCCTAACCCTAAAGTTATTGGCCGAGGGATAACTTTGGAGTGGTTTTCAACCCTTATCCTAACCCTAACCCTAACAACACTTTGAATTCCAATTTCATTCAACTGCTAACCCTAAAACACAACCAAATACAACAAACACCAAGTCTGCCGACCAAAAGAACACCTCTGCTTGTCGCACAAACTCGGGGCTGGTACCGTTGGAAAGGGCGTCCTCCAAAACCCCTGGTTGGACACCGCTTCCAAGTCTCTGTGACCTTCAGAAAAAAAGTTATTGACCGAGGGATGACTTTGAAATGGCCTCCACGGAGCTTTCGGGCACTTCCCCTTGTCCTAGACACTCGGGACTGCTACCGTTGGAAAGGGCATCCTCCAAAACCCCCAGGCGGACACGGGTTCCTAGTCTCTACCGCCTTCAGAAAAAAAGTTATTGGCCGAGGGATGACCTTGGAGTGGTTTTCATCCCTTATCCTAACCCTAACCCTAAAAACACTTTGAATTCCAATTTCATTCAACTGCTAACCCTAAAACACAACCAAATACAACAACCACCAAGTCTGCCGACCAAAAGAGCACTTCTCCTTGTCGCACAAACTCGGGGCTGGTACCGTTGGAAAGGGCATCCTCAAAAACCCCTAGTTGGACACTGCTCCCAAGTCTCTGTGACCTTCAGGAAAAAAGTGATTGACCGAGGGATGACTTTGAAATGGCCTCGACGGAGGTTTCGGCCACTTCCCCTTGTCCTAGACACTCGAGACTGCAACCGTTGGAAAGGGCATCCTCCAAAACCCCCAGGCGGACACGGGTTCCAAGTCTCTACCACCTTCAGAAAAAAAGTTATTGGCCGAGGGATGACTTTGAAATGACCTCGACTCAGCTTTCGGGCACTTCCTCTCGTCCTAGAAACGAGGGACTGCTACCATTGGAAAGGGCATCCTCAAAAACCCCCAGGTGGGCGTGGGTTCCTAGTCTCTACCGCCTTCAGAAAAAAAGTTATTGGCCGAGGGATGACTTTGGAGTGGTTTTCATCCCTTATCCTAACCCTAACCCTAACCCTAACCCTCTCGTCCTAGAAACGAGGGACTGCTACCATTGGAAAGGGCATCCTCAAAAACCCCCAGGTGGGCGTGGGTTCCTAGTCTCTACCGCCTTCAGAAAAAAAGTTATTGGCCGAGGGATGACTTTGGAGTGGTTTTCATCCCTTACCCTAACCCTAACCCTAACCCTAACCCTAACCCTAACCCGAGGGATGACCTTGGAGTGGTTTTCATCCCTTATCCTAACCCTAACCCTAACCCTAACCCTAAAGTTATTGGCCGAGGGATAACTTTGGAGTGGTTTTCAACCCTTATCCTAACCCTAACCCTAACAACACTTTGAATTCCAATTTCATTCAACTGCTAACCCTAAAACACAACCAAATACAACAAACACCAAGTCTGCCGACCAAAAGAACACCTCTGCTTGTCGCACAAACTCGGGGCTGGTACCGTTGGAAAGGGCGTCCTCCAAAACCCCTGGTTGGACACCGCTTCCAAGTCTCTGTGACCTTCAGAAAAAAAGTTATTGACCGAGGGATGACTTTGAAATGGCCTCCACGGAGCTTTCGGGCACTTCCCCTTGTCCTAGACACTCGGGACTGCTACCGTTGGAAAGGGCATCCTCCAAAACCCCCAGGCGGACACGGGTTCCTAGTCTCTACCGCCTTCAGAAAAAAAGTTATTGGCCGAGGGATGACCTTGGAGTGGTTTTCATCCCTTATCCTAACCCTAACCCTAAAAACACTTTGAATTCCAATTTCATTCAACTGCTAACCCTAAAACACAACCAAATACAACAACCACCAAGTCTGCCGACCAAAAGAGCACTTCTCCTTGTCGCACAAACTCGGGGCTGGTACCGTTGGAAAGGGCATCCTCAAAAACCCCTAGTTGGACACTGCTCCCAAGTCTCTGTGACCTTCAGGAAAAAAGTGATTGACCGAGGGATGACTTTGAAATGGCCTCGACGGAGGTTTCGGCCACTTCCCCTTGTCCTAGACACTCGAGACTGCAACCGTTGGAAAGGGCATCCTCCAAAACCCCCAGGCGGACACGGGTTCCAAGTCTCTACCACCTTCAGAAAAAAAGTTATTGGCCGAGGGATGACTTTGAAATGACCTCGACTCAGCTTTCGGGCACTTCCTCTCGTCCTAGAAACGAGGGACTGCTACCATTGGAAAGGGCATCCTCAAAAACCCCCAGGTGGGCGTGGGTTCCTAGTCTCTACCCGCCTTCAGAAAAAAAGTTATTGGCCGAGGGATGACTTTGGAGTGGTTTTCATCCCTTATCCTAACCCTAACCCTAACCCTAACCCTAACCCTAACCCTAACCCATCCCTAACCCTAACCCTAACCCTAACCCTAACCCTAACCCGAGGGATGACCTTGGAGTGGTTTTCATCCCTTATCCTAACCCTAACCCTAACCCTAACCCTAAAGTTATTGGCCGAGGGATAACTTTGGAGTGGTTTTCAACCCTTATCCTAACCCTAACCCTAACAACACTTTGAATTCCAATTTCATTCAACTGCTAACCCTAAAACACAACCAAATACAACAAACACCAAGTCTGCCGACCAAAAGAACACCTCTGCTTGTCGCACAAACTCGGGGCTGGTACCGTTGGAAAGGGCGTCCTCCAAAACCCCTGGTTGGACACCGCTTCCAAGTCTCTGTGACCTTCAGAAAAAAAGTTATTGACCGAGGGATGACTTTGAAATGGCCTCCACGGAGCTTTCGGGCACTTCCCCTTGTCCTAGACACTCGGGACTGCTACCGTTGGAAAGGGCATCCTCCAAAACCCCCAGGCGGACACGGGTTCCTAGTCTCTACCGCCTTCAGAAAAAAAGTTATTGGCCGAGGGATGACCTTGGAGTGGTTTTCATCCCTTATCCTAACCCTAACCCTAAAAACACTTTGAATTCCAATTTCATTCAACTGCTAACCCTAAAACACAACCAAATACAACAACCACCAAGTCTGCCGACCAAAAGAGCACTTCTCCTTGTCGCACAAACTCGGGGCTGGTACCGTTGGAAAGGGCATCCTCAAAAACCCCTAGTTGGACACTGCTCCCAAGTCTCTGTGACCTTCAGGAAAAAAGTGATTGACCGAGGGATGACTTTGAAATGGCCTCGACGGAGGTTTCGGCCACTTCCCCTTGTCCTAGACACTCGAGACTGCAACCGTTGGAAAGGGCATCCTCCAAAACCCCCAGGCGGACACGGGTTCCAAGTCTCTACCACCTTCAGAAAAAAAAGTTATTGGCCGAGGGATGACTTTGAAATGACCTCGACTCAGCTTTCGGGCACTTCCTCTCGTCCTAGAAACGAGGGACTGCTACCATTGGAAAGGGCATCCTCAAAAACCCCCAGGTGGGCGTGGGTTCCTAGTCTCTACCGCCTTCAGAAAAAAAGTTATTGGCCGAGGGATGACTTTGGAGTGGTTTTCATCCCTTATCCTAACCCTAACCCTAACCCTAACCCTAACCCTAACCCTAGGGATGACCTTGGAGTGGTTTTCATCCCTTATCCTAACCCTAACCCTAACCCTAACCCTAAAGTTATTGGCCGAGGGATAACTTTGGAGTGGTTTTCAACCCTTATCCTAACCCTAACCCTAACAACACTTTGAATTCCAATTTCATTCAACTGCTAACCCTAAAACACAACCAAATACAACAAACACCAAGTCTGCCGACCAAAAGAACACCTCTGCTTGTCGCACAAACTCGGGGCTGGTACCGTTGGAAAGGGCGTCCTCCAAAACCCCTGGTTGGACACCGCTTCCAAGTCTCTGTGACCTTCAGAAAAAAAGTTATTGACCGAGGGATGACTTTGAAATGGCCTCCACGGAGCTTTCGGGCACTTCCCCTTGTCCTAGACACTCGGGACTGCTACCGTTGGAAAGGGCATCCTCCAAAACCCCCAGGCGGACACGGGTTCCTAGTCTCTACCGCCTTCAGAAAAAAAGTTATTGGCCGAGGGATGACCTTGGAGTGGTTTTCATCCCTTATCCTAACCCTAACCCTAAAAACACTTTGAATTCCAATTTCATTCAACTGCTAACCCTAAAACACAACCAAATACAACAACCACCAAGTCTGCCGACCAAAAGAGCACTTCTCCTTGTCGCACAAACTCGGGGCTGGTACCGTTGGAAAGGGCATCCTCAAAAACCCCTAGTTGGACACTGCTCCCAAGTCTCTGTGACCTTCAGGAAAAAAGTGATTGACCGAGGGATGACTTTGAAATGGCCTCGACGGAGGTTTCGGCCACTTCCCCTTGTCCTAGACACTCGAGACTGCAACCGTTGGAAAGGGCATCCTCCAAAACCCCCAGGCGGACACGGGTTCCAAGTCTCTACCACCTTCAGAAAAAAAGTTATTGGCCGAGGGATGACTTTGAAATGACCTCGACTCAGCTTTCGGGCACTTCCTCTCGTCCTAGAAACGAGGGACTGCTACCATTGGAAAGGGCATCCTCAAAAACCCCCAGGTGGGCGTGGGTTCCTAGTCTCTACCGCCTTCAGAAAAAAAGTTATTGGCCGAGGGATGACTTTGGAGTGGTTTTCATCCCTTATCCTAACCCTAACCCTAACCCTAACCCTAACCCTAACCCTCTCGTCCTAGAAACGAGGGACTGCTACCATTGGAAAGGGCATCCTCAAAAACCCCCAGGTGGGCGTGGGTTCCTAGTCTCTACCGCCTTCAGAAAAAAAGTTATTGGCCGAGGGATGACTTTGGAGTGGTTTTCATCCCTTACCCTAACCCTAACCCTAACCCTAACCCTAACCCTAACCCGAGGGATGACCTTGGAGTGGTTTTCATCCCTTATCCTAACCCTAACCCTAACCCTAACCCTAAAGTTATTGGCCGAGGGATAACTTTGGAGTGGTTTTCAACCCTTATCCTAACCCTAACCCTAACAACACTTTGAATTCCAATTTCATTCAACTGCTAACCCTAAAACACAACCAAATACAACAAACACCAAGTCTGCCGACCAAAAGAACACCTCTGCTTGTCGCACAAACTCGGGGCTGGTACCGTTGGAAAGGGCGTCCTCCAAAACCCCTGGTTGGACACCGCTTCCAAGTCTCTGTGACCTTCAGAAAAAAAGTTATTGACCGAGGGATGACTTTGAAATGGCCTCCACGGAGCTTTCGGGCACTTCCCCTTGTCCTAGACACTCGGGACTGCTACCGTTGGAAAGGGCATCCTCCAAAACCCCCAGGCGGACACGGGTTCCTAGTCTCTACCGCCTTCAGAAAAAAAGTTATTGGCCGAGGGATGACCTTGGAGTGGTTTTCATCCCTTATCCTAACCCTAACCCTAAAAACACTTTGAATTCCAATTTCATTCAACTGCTAACCCTAAAACACAACCAAATACAACAACCACCAAGTCTGCCGACCAAAAGAGCACTTCTCCTTGTCGCACAAACTCGGGGCTGGTACCGTTGGAAAGGGCATCCTCAAAAACCCCTAGTTGGACACTGCTCCCAAGTCTCTGTGACCTTCAGGAAAAAAGTGATTGACCGAGGGATGACTTTGAAATGGCCTCGACGGAGGTTTCGGCCACTTCCCCTTGTCCTAGACACTCGAGACTGCAACCGTTGGAAAGGGCATCCTCCAAAACCCCCAGGCGGACACGGGTTCCAAGTCTCTACCACCTTCAGAAAAAAAGTTATTGGCCGAGGGATGACTTTGAAATGACCTCGACTCAGCTTTCGGGCACTTCCTCTCGTCCTAGAAACGAGGGACTGCTACCATTGGAAAGGGCATCCTCAAAAACCCCCAGGTGGGCGTGGGTTCCTAGTCTCTACCGCCTTCAGAAAAAAAGTTATTGGCCGAGGGATGACTTTGGAGTGGTTTTCATCCCTTATCCTAACCCTAACCCTAACCCTAACCCTAACCCTAACCCTAACCCATCCCTAACCCTAACCCTAACCCTAACCCTAACCCTAACCCTAACCCGAGGGATGACCTTGGAGTGGTTTTCATCCCTTATCCTAACCCTAACCCTAACCCTAACCCTAAAGTTATTGGCCGAGGGATAACTTTGGAGTGGTTTTCAACCCTTATCCTAACCCTAACCCTAACAACACTTTGAATTCCAATTTCATTCAACTGCTAACCCTAAAACACAACCAAATACAACAAACACCAAGTCTGCCGACCAAAAGAACACCTCTGCTTGTCGCACAAACTCGGGGCTGGTACCGTTGGAAAGGGCGTCCTCCAAAACCCCTGGTTGGACACCGCTTCCAAGTCTCTGTGACCTTCAGAAAAAAAGTTATTGACCGAGGGATGACTTTGAAATGGCCTCCACGGAGCTTTCGGGCACTTCCCCTTGTCCTAGACACTCGGGACTGCTACCGTTGGAAAGGGCATCCTCCAAAACCCCCAGGCGGACACGGGTTCCTAGTCTCTACCGCCTTCAGAAAAAAAGTTATTGGCCGAGGGATGACCTTGGAGTGGTTTTCATCCCTTATCCTAACCCTAACCCTAAAAACACTTTGAATTCCAATTTCATTCAACTGCTAACCCTAAAACACAACCAAATACAACAACCACCAAGTCTGCCGACCAAAAGAGCACTTCTCCTTGTCGCACAAACTCGGGGCTGGTACCGTTGGAAAGGGCATCCTCAAAAACCCCTAGTTGGACACTGCTCCCAAGTCTCTGTGACCTTCAGGAAAAAAGTGATTGACCGAGGGATGACTTTGAAATGGCCTCGACGGAGGTTTCGGCCACTTCCCCTTGTCCTAGACACTCGAGACTGCAACCGTTGGAAAGGGCATCCTCCAAAACCCCCAGGCGGACACGGGTTCCAAGTCTCTACCACCTTCAGAAAAAAAGTTATTGGCCGAGGGATGACTTTGAAATGACCTCGACTCAGCTTTCGGGCACTTCCTCTCGTCCTAGAAACGAGGGACTGCTACCATTGGAAAGGGCATCCTCAAAAACCCCCAGGTGGGCGTGGGTTCCTAGTCTCTACCGCCTTCAGAAAAAAAGTTATTGGCCGAGGGATGACTTTGGAGTGGTTTTCATCCCTTATCCTAACCCTAACCCTAACCCTAACCCTAACCCTAGGGATGACCTTGGAGTGGTTTTCATCCCTTATCCTAACCCTAACCCTAACCCTAACCCTAAAGTTATTGGCCGAGGGATAACTTTGGAGTGGTTTTCAACCCTTATCCTAACCCTAACCCTAACAACACTTTGAATTCCAATTTCATTCAACTGCTAACCCTAAAACACAACCAAATACAACAAACACCAAGTCTGCCGACCAAAAGAACACCTCTGCTTGTCGCACAAACTCGGGGCTGGTACCGTTGGAAAGGGCGTCCTCCAAAACCCCTGGTTGGACACCGCTTCCAAGTCTCTGTGACCTTCAGAAAAAAAGTTATTGACCGAGGGATGACTTTGAAATGGCCTCCACGGAGCTTTCGGGCACTTCCCCTTGTCCTAGACACTCGGGACTGCTACCGTTGGAAAGGGCATCCTCCAAAACCCCCAGGCGGACACGGGTTCCTAGTCTCTACCGCCTTCAGAAAAAAAGTTATTGGCCGAGGGATGACCTTGGAGTGGTTTTCATCCCTTATCCTAACCCTAACCCTAAAAACACTTTGAATTCCAATTTCATTCAACTGCTAACCCTAAAACACAACCCAATACAACAACCACCAAGTCTGCCGACCAAAAGAGCACTTCTCCTTGTCGCACAAACTCGGGGCTGGTACCGTTGGAAAGGGCATCCTCAAAAACCCCTAGTTGGACACTGCTCCCAAGTCTCTGTGACCTTCAGGAAAAAAGTGAT
>NW_022111408.1:0-39466 GCF_902362185.1 Chanos chanos
CCAAATAAGCTTTCTCTCTCACAAACATTGCGCATGACACAAAACGTGCTTCCCCAGCTCAAATACATGTTTTCTCAGCATGTACAGACCAGTTTGACTCTTTTGACCTTAAGCGAAAGCTTTACACTTCAGACGCGTTTCTCATCACACAGACACTGCAAATGACACAAAAACAGCTTTTCGGACTGATTTGCAACATTTGCCGCTTAGTTCTTGCACTTTCCCAAACTTTTCTCTTCCATTGACACTCTTTGCGCTAAAGAGTGTTTCTGCGGCCTAAAAAGACCTTTCTGGCTGACTTAAGCCTTTCTGTGCAATGGTTGAGTCTAAACGCATCTCTTACAGGCCAAATAAGCTTTCTCTCTCACAAACATTGCGCATGACACAAAACGTGCTTCCCCAGCTCAAATACATGTTTTCTCAGCATGTACAGACCAGTTTGACTCTTTTGACCTTAAGCGAAAGCTTTACACTTCAGACGCGTTTCTCATCACACAGACACTGCAAATGACACAAAAACAGCTTTTCGGACTGATTTGCAACATTTGCCGCTTAGTTCTTGCACTTTCCCAAACTTTTCTCTTCCATTGACACTCTTTGCGCTAAAGAGTGTTTCTGCGGCCTAAAAAGACCTTTCTGGCTGACTTAAGCCTTTCTGTGCAATGGTTGAGTCAAAACGCATCTCTTACAGGCCAAATAAGCTTTCTCTCTCACAAACATTGCGCATGACACAAAACGTGCTTCCCCAGCTCAAATACATGTTTTCTCAGCATGTACACACCAGTTTGACTCTTTTGACCTTAAGCGAAAGCTTTACACTTCAGACGCGTTTCTCATCACACAGACACTGCAAATGACACAAAAACAGCTTTTCGGACTGATTTGCAACATTTGCCGCTTAGTTCTTGCACTTTCCCAAACTTTTCTCTTCCATTGACACTCTTTGCGCTAAAGAGTGTTTCTGCGGCCTAAAAAGACCTTTCTGGCTGACTTAAGCCTTTCTGTGCAATGGTTGACTCGAAATGCATCTCTTACAGGCCAAATAAGCTTTCTCTCTCACAAACATTGCGCATGACACAAAACGTGCTTCCCCAGCTCAAATACATGTTTTCTCAGCATGTACAGACCAGTTTGACTCTTTTGACCTTAAGCGAAAGCTTTACACTTCAGACGCGTTTCTCATCACACAGACACTGGAAATGACACAAAAACAGCTTTTTGGACTGATTTGCATCTTTTGCCCCTTAGTTCTTGCACTTTCCCAAACTTTTCTCTTCCATTGACACTCTTTGCGCTAAAGAGTGTTTCTGCGGCCTAAAAAGACCTTTCTGGCTGACTTAAGCCTTTCTGTGCAATGGTTGAGTCAAAACGCATCTCTTACAGGCCAAATAAGCTTTCTCTCTCACAAACATTGCGCATGACACAAAACGTGCTTCCCCAGCTCAAATACATGTTTTCTCAGCATGTACACACCAGTTTGACTCTTTTGACCTTAAGCGAAAGCTTTACACTTCAGACGCGTTTCTCATCACACAGACACTGCAAATGACACAAAAACAGCTTTTCGGACTGATTTGCAATCTTTTGCCGCTTAGTTCTTGCACTTTCCCAAACTTTTCTCTTCCATTGACACTCTTTGCGCTAAAGAGTGTTTCTGCGGCCTAAAAAGACCTTTCTGGCTGACTTAAGCCTTTCTGTGCAATGGTTGAGTCAAAACGCATCTCTTACAGGCCAAATAAGCTTTCTCTCTCACAAACATTGCGCATGACACAAAACGTGCTTCCCCAGCTCAAATACATGTTTTCTCAGCATGTACAGACCAGTTTGACTCTTTTGACCTTAAGCGAAAGCTTTACACTTCAGACGCGTTTCTCATCACACAGACACTGCAAATGACCCAAAAACAGCTTTTCGGACTGATTTGCAACATTTGCCGCTTAGTTCTTGCACTTTCCCAAACTTTTCTCTTCCATTGACACTCTTTGCGCTAAAGAGTGTTTCTGCGGCCTAAAAAGACCTTTCTGGCTGACTTAAGCCTTTCTGTGCAATGGTTGACTCAAAATGCATCTCTTACAGGCCAAATAAGCTTTCTCTCTCACAAACATTGCGCATGACACAAAACGTGCTTCCCCAGCTCAAATACATGTTTTCTCAGCATGTACACACCAGTTTGACTCTTTTGACCTTAAGCGAAAGCTTTACACTTCAGACGCGTTTCTCATCACACAGACACTGGAAATGACACAAAAACAGCTTTTTGGACTGATTTGCAACATTTGCCGCTTAGTTCTTGCACTTTCCCAAACTTTTCTCTTCCATTGACACTCTTTGCGCTAAAGAGTGTTTCTGCGGCCTAAAAAGACCTTTCTGGCTGACTTAAGCCTTTCTGTGCAATGGTTGAGTCAAAACGCATCTCTTACAGGCCAAATAAGCTTTCTCTCTCACAAACATTGCGCATGACACAAAACGTGCTTCCCCAGCTCAAATACATGTTTTCTCAGCATGTACAGACCAGTTTGACTCTTTTGACCTTAAGCGAAAGCTTTACACTTCAGACGCGTTTCTCATCACACAGACACTGCAAATGACACAAAAACAGCTTTTCGGACTGATTTGCAACATTTGCCGCTTAGTTCTTGCACTTTCCCAAACTTTTCTCTTCCATTGACACTCTTTGCGCTAAAGAGTGTTTCTGCGGCCTAAAAAGACCTTTCTGGCTGACTTAAGCCTTTCTGTGCAATGGTTGAGTCGAAACGCATCTCTTACAGGCCAAATAAGCTTTCTCTCTCACAAACATTGCGCATGACACAAAACGTGCTTCCCCAGCTCAAATACATGTTTTCTCAGCATGTACACACCAGTTTGACTCTTTTGACCTTAAGCGAAAGCTTTACACTTCAGACGCGTTTCTCATCACACAGACACTGCAAATGACACAAAAACAGCTTTTCGGACTGATTTGCAACATTTGCCGCTTAGTTCTTGCACTTTCCCAAACTTTTCTCTTCCATTGACACTCTTTGCGCTAAAGAGTGTTTCTGCGGCCTAAAAAGACCTTTCTGGCTGACTTAAGCCTTTCTGTGCAATGGTTGAGTCGAAATGCATCTCTTACAGGCCAAATAAGCTTTCTCTCTCACAAACATTGCGCATGACACAAAACGTGCTTCCCCAGCTCAAATACATGTTTTCTCAGCATGTACAGACCAGTTTGACTCTTTTGACCTTAAGCGAAAGCTTTACACTTCAGACGCGTTTCTCATCACACAGACACTGCAAATGACACAAAAACAGCTTTTCGGACTGATTTGCAACATTTGCCGCTTAGTTCTTGCACTTTCCCAAACTTTTCTCTTCCATTGACACTCTTTGCGCTAAAGAGTGTTTCTGCGGCCTAAAAAGACCTTTCTGGCTGACTTAAGCCTTTCTGTGCAATGGTTGAGTCGAAACGCATCTCTTACAGGCCAAATAAGCTTTCTCTCTCACAAACATTGCGCATGACACAAAACGTGCTTCCCCAGCTCAAATACATGTTTTCTCAGCATGTACAGACCAGTTTGACTCTTTTGACCTTAAGCGAAAGCTTTACACTTCAGACGCGTTTCTCATCACACAGACACTGCAAATGACACAAAAACAGCTTTTCGGACTGATTTGCAACATTTGCCGCTTAGTTCTTGCACTTTCCCAAACTTTTCTCTTCCATTGACACTCTTTGCGCTAAAGAGTGTTTCTGCGGCCTAAAAAGACCTTTCTGGCTGACTTAAGCCTTTCTGTGCAATGGTTGACTCGAAACTGCATCTCTTACAGGCCAAATAAGCTTTCTCTCTCACAAACATTGCGCATGACACAAAACGTGCTTCCCCAGCTCAAATACATGTTTTCTCAGCATGTACAGACCAGTTTGACTCTTTTGACCTTAAGCGAAAGCTTTACACTTCAGACGCGTTTCTCATCACACAGACACTGCAAATGACACAAAAACAGCTTTTCGGACTGATTTGCATCATTTGCCGCTTAGTTCTTGCACTTTCCCAAACTTTTCTCTTCCATTGACACTCTTTGCGCTAAAGAGTGTTTCTGCGGCCTAAAAAGACCTTTCTGGCTGACTTAAGCCTTTCTGTGCAATGGTTGAGTCGAAACTGCATCTCTTACAGGCCAAATAAGCTTTCTCTCTCACAAACATTGCGCATGACACAAAACGTGCTTCCCCAGCTCAAATACATGTTTTCTCAGCATGTACAGACCAGTTTGACTCTTTTGACCTTAAGCGAAAGCTTTACACTTCAGACGCGTTTCTCATCACACAGACACTGCAAATGACACAAAAACAGCTTTTCGGACTGATTTGCAACATTTGCCGCTTAGTTCTTGCACTTTCCCAAACTTTTCTCTTCCATTGACACTCTTTGCGCTAAAGAGTGTTTCTGCGGCCTAAAAAGACCTTTCTGGCTGACTTAAGCCTTTCTGTGCAATGGTTGAGTCGAAACGCATCTCTTACAGGCCAAATAAGCTTTCTCTCTCACAAACATTGCGCATGACACAAAACGTGCTTCCCCAGCTCAAATACATGTTTTCTCAGCATGTACAGACCAGTTTGACTCTTTTGACCTTAAGCGAAAGCTTTACACTTCAGACGCGTTTCTCATCACACAGACACTGCAAATGACACAAAAACAGCTTTTCGGACTGATTTGCCATCTTTTGCCGCTTAGTTCTTGCACTTTCCCAAACTTTTCTCTTCCATTGACACTCTTTGCGCTAAAGAGTGTTTCTGCGGCCTAAAAAGACCTTTCTGGCTGACTTAAGCCTTTCTGTGCAATGGTTGAGTCGAAATGCATCTCTTACAGGCCAAATAAGCTTTCTCTCTCACAAACATTGCGCATGACACAAAACGTGCTTCCCCAGCTCAAATACATGTTTTCTCAGCATGTACAGACCAGTTTGACTCTTTTGACCTTAAGCGAAAGCTTTACACTTCAGACGCGTTTCTCATCACACAGACACTGCAAATGACACAAAAACAGCTTTTCGGACTGATTTGCAACATTTGCCGCTTAGTTCTTGCACTTTCCCAAACTTTTCTCTTCCATTGACACTCTTTGCGCTAAAGAGTGTTTCTGCGGCCTAAAAAGACCTTTCTGGCTGACTTAAGCCTTTCTGTGCAATGGTTGAGTCTAAACGCATCTCTTACAGGCCAAATAAGCTTTCTCTCTCACAAACATTGCGCATGACACAAAACGTGCTTCCCCAGCTCAAATACATGTTTTCTCAGCATGTACAGACCAGTTTGACTCTTTTGACCTTAAGCGAAAGCTTTACACTTCAGACGCGTTTCTCATCACACAGACACTGCAAATGACACAAAAACAGCTTTTCGGACTGATTTGCAACATTTGCCGCTTAGTTCTTGCACTTTCCCAAACTTTTCTCTTCCATTGACACTCTTTGCGCTAAAGAGTGTTTCTGCGGCCTAAAAAGACCTTTCTGGCTGACTTAAGCCTTTCTGTGCAATGGTTGACTCGAAATGCATCTCTTACAGGCCAAATAAGCTTTCTCTCTCACAAACATTGCGCATGACACAAAACGTGCTTCCCCAGCTCAAATACATGTTTTCTCAGCATGTACAGACCAGTTTGACTCTTTTGACCTTAAGCGAAAGCTTTACACTTCAGACGCGTTTCTCATCACACAGACACTGCAAATGACACAAAAACAGCTTTTCGGACTGATTTGCATCTTTTGCCGCTTAGTTCTTGCACTTTCCCAAACTTTTCTCTTCCATTGACACTCTTTGCGCTAAAGAGTGTTTCTGCGGCCTAAAAAGACCTTTCTGGCTGACTTAAGCCTTTCTGTGCAATGGTTGAGTCGAAACGCATCTCTTACAGGCCAAATAAGCTTTCTCTCTCACAAACATTGCGCATGACACAAAACGTGCTTCCCCAGCTCAAATACATGTTTTCTCAGCATGTACACACCAGTTTGACTCTTTTGACCTTAAGCGAAAGCTTTACACTTCAGACGCGTTTCTCATCACACAGACACTGCAAATGACACAAAAACAGCTTTTCGGACTGATTTGCAACATTTGCCGCTTAGTTCTTGCACTTTCCCAAACTTTTCTCTTCCATTGACACTCTTTGCGCTAAAGAGTGTTTCTGCGGCCTAAAAAGACCTTTCTGGCTGACTTAAGCCTTTCTGTGCAATGGTTGAGTCGAAACGCATCTCTTACAGGCCAAATAAGCTTTCTCTCTCACAAACATTGCGCATGACACAAAACGTGCTTCCCCAGCTCAAATACATGTTTTCTCAGCATGTACAGACCAGTTTGACTCTTTTGACCTTAAGCGAAAGCTTTACACTTCAGACGCGTTTCTCATCACACAGACACTGCAAATGACACAAAAACAGCTTTTCGGACTGATTTGCATCTTTTGCCGCTTAGTTCTTGCACTTTCCCAAACTTTTCTCTTCCATTGACACTCTTTGCGCTAAAGAGTGTTTCTGCGGCCTAAAAAGACCTTTCTGGCTGACTTAAGCCTTTCTGTGCAATGGTTGACTCGAAATGCATCTCTTACAGGCCAAATAAGCTTTCTCTCTCACAAACATTGCGCATGACACAAAACGTGCTTCCCCAGCTCAAATACATGTTTTCTCAGCATGTACAGACCAGTTTGACTCTTTTGACCTTAAGCGAAAGCTTTACACTTCAGACGCGTTTCTCATCACACAGACACTGCAAATGACACAAAAACAGCTTTTCGGACTGATTTGCAACATTTGCCGCTTAGTTCTTGCACTTTCCCAAACTTTTCTCTTCCATTGACACTCTTTGCGCTAAAGAGTGTTTCTGCGGCCTAAAAAGACCTTTCTGGCTGACTTAAGCCTTTCTGTGCAATGGTTGAGTCAAAACGCATCTCTTACAGGCCAAATAAGCTTTCTCTCTCACAAACATTGCGCATGACACAAAACGTGCTTCCCCAGCTCAAATACATGTTTTCTCAGCATGTACACACCAGTTTGACTCTTTTGACCTTAAGCGAAAGCTTTACACTTCAGACGCGTTTCTCATCACACAGACACTGCAAATGACACAAAAACAGCTTTTCGGACTGATTTGCAACATTTGCCGCTTAGTTCTTGCACTTTCCCAAACTTTTCTCTTCCATTGACACTCTTTGCGCTAAAGAGTGTTTCTGCGGCCTAAAAAGACCTTTCTGGCTGACTTAAGCCTTTCTGTGCAATGGTTGAGCTCGAAACGCATCTCTTACAGGCCAAATAAGCTTTCTCTCTCACAAACATTGCGCATGACACAAAACGTGCTTCCCCAGCTCAAATACATGTTTTCTCAGCATGTACACACCAGTTTGACTCTTTTGACCTTAAGCGAAAGCTTTACACTTCAGACGCGTTTCTCATCACACAGACACTGCAAATGACACAAAAACAGCTTTTCGGACTGATTTGCAACATTTGCCGCTTAGTTCTTGCACTTTCCCAAACTTTTCTCTTCCATTGACACTCTTTGCGCTAAAGAGTGTTTCTGCGGCCTAAAAAGACCTTTCTGGCTGACTTAAGCCTTTCTGTGCAATGGTTGACTCGAAATGCATCTCTTACAGGCCAAATAAGCTTTCTCTCTCACAAACATTGCGCATGACACAAAACGTGCTTCCCCAGCTCAAATACATGTTTTCTCAGCATGTACAGACCAGTTTGACTCTTTTGACCTTAAGCGAAAGCTTTACACTTCAGACGCGTTTCTCATCACACAGACACTGCAAATGACACAAAAACAGCTTTTCGGACTGATTTGCAATCATTTGCCGCTTAGTTCTTGCACTTTCCCAAACTTTTCTCTTCCATTGACACTCTTTGCGCTAAAGAGTGTTTCTGCGGCCTAAAAAGACCTTTCTGGCTGACTTAAGCCTTTCTGTGCAATGGTTGAGTCAAAACGCATCTCTTACAGGCCAAATAAGCTTTCTCTCTCACAAACATTGCGCATGACACAAAACGTGCTTCCCCAGCTCAAATACATGTTTTCTCAGCATGTACACACCAGTTTGACTCTTTTGACCTTAAGCGAAAGCTTTACACTTCAGACGCGTTTCTCATCACACAGACACTGCAAATGACACAAAAACAGCTTTTCGGACTGATTTGCAACATTTGCCGCTTAGTTCTTGCACTTTCCCAAACTTTTCTCTTCCATTGACACTCTTTGCGCTAAAGAGTGTTTCTGCGGCCTAAAAAGACCTTTCTGGCTGACTTAAGCCTTTCTGTGCAATGGTTGACTCGAAACGCATCTCTTACAGGCCAAATAAGCTTTCTCTCTCACAAACATTGCGCATGACACAAAACGTGCTTCCCCAGCTCAAATACATGTTTTCTCAGCATGTACACACCAGTTTGACTCTTTTGACCTTAAGCGAAAGCTTTACACTTCAGACGCGTTTCTCATCACACAGACACTGCAAATGACACAAAAACAGCTTTTCGGACTGATTTGCAACATTTGCCGCTTAGTTCTTGCACTTTCCCAAACTTTTCTCTTCCATTGACACTCTTTGCGCTAAAGAGTGTTTCTGCGGCCTAAAAGACCTTTCTGGCTGACTTAAGCCTTTCTGTGCAATGGTTGACTCGAAACGCATCTCTTACAGGCCAAATAAGCTTTCTCTCTCACAAACATTGCGCATGACACAAAACGTGCTTCCCCAGCTCAAATACATGTTTTCTCAGCATGTACACACCAGTTTGACTCTTTTGACCTTAAGCGAAAGCTTTACACTTCAGACGCGTTTCTCATCACACAGACACTGCAAATGACACAAAAACAGCTTTTCGGACTGATTTGCAACATTTGCCGCTTAGTTCTTGCACTTTCCCAAACTTTTCTCTTCCATTGACACTCTTTGCGCTAAAGAGTGTTTCTGCGGCCTAAAAAGACCTTTCTGGCTGACTTAAGCCTTTCTGTGCAATGGTTGACTCGAAACGCATCTCTTACAGGCCAAATAAGCTTTCTCTCTCACAAACATTGCGCATGACACAAAACGTGCTTCCCCAGCTCAAATACATGTTTTCTCAGCATGTACACACCAGTTTGACTCTTTTGACCTTAAGCGAAAGCTTTACACTTCAGACGCGTTTCTCATCACACAGACACTGCAAATGACACAAAAACAGCTTTTCGGACTGATTTGCAACATTTGCCGCTTAGTTCTTGCACTTTCCCAAACTTTTCTCTTCCATTGACACTCTTTGCGCTAAAGAGTGTTTCTGCGGCCTAAAAAGACCTTTCTGGCTGACTTAAGCCTTTCTGTGCAATGGTTGACTCGAAATGCATCTCTTACAGGCCAAATAAGCTTTCTCTCTCACAAACATTGCGCATGACACAAAACGTGCTTCCCCAGCTCAAATACATGTTTTCTCAGCATGTACACACCAGTTTGACTCTTTTGACCTTAAGCGAAAGCTTTACACTTCAGACGCGTTTCTCATCACACAGACACTGCAAATGACACAAAAACAGCTTTTCGGACTGATTTGCAACATTTGCCGCTTAGTTCTTGCACTTTCCCAAACTTTTCTCTTCCATTGACACTCTTTGCGCTAAAGAGTGTTTCTGCGGCCTAAAAAGACCTTTCTGGCTGACTTAAGCCTTTCTGTGCAATGGTTGAGTCAAAACGCATCTCTTACAGGCCAAATAAGCTTTCTCTCTCACAAACATTGCGCATGACACAAAACGTGCTTCCCCAGCTCAAATACATGTTTTCTCAGCATGTACACACCAGTTTGACTCTTTTGACCTTAAGCGAAAGCTTTACACTTCAGACGCGTTTCTCATCACACAGACACTGCAAATGACACAAAAACAGCTTTTCGGACTGATTTGCAACATTTGCCGCTTAGTTCTTGCACTTTCCCAAACTTTTCTCTTCCATTGACACTCTTTGCGCTAAAGAGTGTTTCTGCGGCCTAAAAGACTAGGACTAAGCCTTTCTGTGCAATGGTTGACTCGAAATGCATCTCTTACAGGCCAAATAAGCTTTCTCTCTCACAAACATTGCGCATGACACAAAACGTGCTTCCCCAGCTCAAATACATGTTTTCTCAGCATGTACAGACCAGTTTGACTCTTTTGACCTAAAGCGAAAGCTTTACACTTCAGACGCGTTTCTCATCACACAGACACTGGAAATGACACAAAAACAGCTTTTTGGACTGATTTGCATCTTTTGCCGCTTAGTTCTTGCACTTTCCCAAACTTTTCTCTTCCATTGACACTCTTTGCGCTAAAGAGTGTTTCTGCGGCCTAAAAAGACCTTTCTGGCTGACTTAAGCCTTTCTGTGCAATGGTTGAGTCTAAACGCATCTCTTACAGGCCAAATAAGCTTTCTCTCTCACAAACATTGCGCATGACACAAAACGTGCTTCCCCAGCTCAAATACATGTTTTCTCAGCATGTACACACCAGTTTGACTCTTTTGACCTTAAGCGAAAGCTTTACACTTCAGACGCGTTTCTCATCACACAGACACTGCAAATGACACAAAAACAGCTTTTCGGACTGATTTGCAACATTTGCCGCTTAGTTCTTGCACTTTCCCAAACTTTTCTCTTCCATTGACACTCTTTGCGCTAAAGAGTGTTTCTGCGGCCTAAAAAGACCTTTCTGGCTGACTTAAGCCTTTCTGTGCAATGGTTGACTCGAAACGCATCTCTTACAGGCCAAATAAGCTTTCTCTCTCACAAACATTGCGCATGACACAAAACGTGCTTCCCCAGCTCAAATACATGTTTTCTCAGCATGTACAGACCAGTTTGACTCTTTTGACCTTAAGCGAAAGCTTTACACTTCAGACGCGTTTCTCATCACACAGACACTGCAAATGACACAAAAACAGCTTTTCGGACTGATTTGCAACATTTGCCGCTTAGTTCTTGCACTTTCCCAAACTTTTCTCTTCCATTGACACTCTTTGCGCTAAAGAGTGTTTCTGCGGCCTAAAAAGACCTTTCTGGCTGACTTAAGCCTTTCTGTGCAATGGTTGACTCGAAATGCATCTCTTACAGGCCAAATAAGCTTTCTCTCTCACAAACATTGCGCATGACACAAAACGTGCTTCCCCAGCTCAAATACATGTTTTCTCAGCATGTACAGACCAGTTTGACTCTTTTGACCTTAAGCGAAAGCTTTACACTTCAGACGCGTTTCTCATCACACAGACACTGCAAATGACACAAAAACAGCTTTTCGGACTGATTTGCAACATTTGCCGCTTAGTTCTTGCACTTTCCCAAACTTTTCTCTTCCATTGACACTCTTTGCGCTAAAGAGTGTTTCTGCGGCCTAAAAAGACCTTTCTGGCTGACTTAAGCCTTTCTGTGCAATGGTTGACGCTAAACGCATCTCTTACAGGCCAAATAAGCTTTCTCTCTCACAAACATTGCGCATGACACAAAACGTGCTTCCCCAGCTCAAATACATGTTTTCTCAGCATGTACAGACCAGTTTGACTCTTTTGACCTTAAGCGAAAGCTTTACACTTCAGACGCGTTTCTCATCACACAGACACTGCAAATGACACAAAAACAGCTTTTCGGACTGATTTGCAACATTTGCCGCTTAGTTCTTGCACTTTCCCAAACTTTTCTCTTCCATTGACACTCTTTGCGCTAAAGAGTGTTTCTGCGGCCTAAAAACTGGCTGACTTAAGCTTCTGTGCAATGGTTGAGTCTAAACGCATCTCTTACAGGCCAAATAAGCTTTCTCTCTCACAAACATTGCGCATGACACAAAACGTGCTTCCCCAGCTCAAATACATGTTTTCTCAGCATGTACAGACCAGTTTGACTCTTTTGACCTTAAGCGAAAGCTTTACACTTCAGACGCGTTTCTCATCACACAGACACTGCAAATGACACAAAAACAGCTTTTGGGACTGATTTGCAACATTTGCCGCTTAGTTCTTGCACTTTCCCAAACTTTTCTCTTCCATTGACACTCTTTGCGCTAAAGAGTGTTTCTGCGGCCTAAAAGACCTTTCTGGCTGACTTAAGCCTTTCTGTGCAATGGTTGAGTCTAAACGCATCTCTTACAGGCCAAATAAGCTTTCTCTCTCACAAACATTGCGCATGACACAAAACGTGCTTCCCCAGCTCAAATACATGTTTTCTCAGCATGTACAGACCAGTTTGACTCTTTTGACCTTAAGCGAAAGCTTTACACTT
Organism: Chanos chanos; assembly: GCF_902362185.1. Lineage (NCBI taxonomy): Eukaryota > Metazoa > Chordata > Actinopteri > Gonorynchiformes > Chanidae > Chanos > Chanos chanos. Next base: position 12,226 of record NW_022111408.1, read on the forward strand.
CAGACGCGTTTCTCATCACACAGACACTGCAAATGACACAAAAACAGCTTTTCGGACTGATTTGCAACATTTGCCGCTTAGTTCTTGCACTTTCCCAAACTTTTCTCTTCCATTGACACTCTTTGCGCTAAAGAGTGTTTCTGCGGCCTAAAAAGGCCTTTCTGTGCAATGGTTGACTCGAAACGCATCTCTTACAGGCCAAATAAGCTTTCTCTCTCACAAACATTGCGCATGACACAAAACGTGCTTCCCCAGCTCAAATACATGTTTTCTCAGCATGTACAGACCAGTTTGACTCTTTTGACCTTAAGCGAAAGCTTTACACTTCAGACGCGTTTCTCATCACACAGACACTGCAAATGACACAAAAACAGCTTTTCGGACTGATTTGCAACATTTGCCGCTTAGTTCTTGCACTTTCCCAAACTTTTCTCTTCCATTGACACTCTTTGCGCTAAAGAGTGTTTCTGCGGCCTAAAAAGACCTTTCTGGCTGACTTAAGCCTTTCTGTGCAATGGTTGACTCGAAACGCATCTCTTACAGGCCAAATAAGCTTTCTCTCTCACAAACATTGCGCATGACACAAAACGTGCTTCCCCAGCTCAAATACATGTTTTCTCAGCATGTACACACCAGTTTGACTCTTTTGACCTTAAGCGAAAGCTTTACACTTCAGACGCGTTTCTCATCACACAGACACTGCAAATGACACAAAAACAGCTTTTCGGACTGATTTGCAACATTTGCCGCTTAGTTCTTGCACTTTCCCAAACTTTTCTCTTCCATTGACACTCTTTGCGCTAAAGAGTGTTTCTGCGGCCTAAAAAGGCCTTTCTGTGCAATGGTTGACTCGAAATGCATCTCTTACAGGCCAAATAAGCTTTCTCTCTCACAAACATTGCGCATGACACAAAACGTGCTTCCCCAGCTCAAATACATGTTTTCTCAGCATGTACAGACCAGTTTGACTCTTTTGACCTTAAGCGAAAGCTTTACACTTCAGACGCGTTTCTCATCACACAGACACTGGAAATGACACAAAAACAGCTTTTCGGACTGATTTGCAACATTTGCCGCTTAGTTCTTGCACTTTCCCAAACTTTTCTCTTCCATTGACACTCTTTGCGCTAAAGAGTGTTTCTGCGGCCTAAAAAGACCTTTCTGGCTGACTTAAGCCTTTCTGTGCAATGGTTGAGTCGAAACGCATCTCTTACAGGCCAAATAAGCTTTCTCTCTCACAAACATTGCGCATGACACAAAACGTGCTTCCCCAGCTCAAATACATGTTTTCTCAGCATGTACAGACCAGTTTGACTCTTTTGACCTTAAGCGAAAGCTTTACACTTCAGACGCGTTTCTCATCACACAGACACTGCAAATGACACAAAAACAGCTTTTCGGACTGATTTGCAACATTTGCCGCTTAGTTCTTGCACTTTCCCAAACTTTTCTCTTCCATTGACACTCTTTGCGCTAAAGAGTGTTTCTGCGGCCTAAAAAGACCTTTCTGGCTGACTTAAGCCTTTCTGTGCAATGGTTGAGTCTAAACGCATCTCTTATAGGCCAAATAAGCTTTCTCTCTCACAAACATTGCGCATGACACAAAACGTGCTTCCCCAGCTCAAATACATGTTTTCTCAGCATGTACAGACCAGTTTGACTCTTTTGACCTTAAGCGAAAGCTTTACACTTCAGACGCGTTTCTCATCACACAGACACTGCAAATGACACAAAAACAGCTTTTCGGACTGATTTGCAACATTTGCCGCTTAGTTCTTGCACTTTCCCAAACTTTTCTCTTCCATTGACACTCTTTGCGCTAAAGAGTGTTTCTGCGGCCTAAAAAGACCTTTCTGGCTGACTTAAGCCTTTCTGTGCAATGGTTGAGTCGAAATGCATCTCTTACAGGCCAAATAAGCTTTCTCTCTCACAAACATTGCGCATGACACAAAACGTGCTTCCCCAGCTCAAATACATGTTTTCTCAGCATGTACAGACCAGTTTGACTCTTTTGACCTTAAGCGAAAGCTTTACACTTCAGACGCGTTTCTCATCACACAGACACTGCAAATGACACAAAAACAGCTTTTCGGACTGATTTGCAACATTTGCCGCTTAGTTCTTGCACTTTCCCAAACTTTTCTCTTCCATTGACACTCTTTGCGCTAAAGAGTGTTTCTGCGGCCTAAAAAGACCTTTCTGGCTGACTTAAGCCTTTCTGTGCAATGGTTGACGTCGAAACGCATCTCTTACAGGCCAAATAAGCTTTCTCTCTCACAAACATTGCGCATGACACAAAACGTGCTTCCCCAGCTCAAATACATGTTTTCTCAGCATGTACAGACCAGTTTGACTCTTTTGACCTTAAGCGAAAGCTTTACACTTCAGACGCGTTTCTCATCACACAGACACTGCAAATGACACAAAAACAGCTTTTCGGACTGATTTGCAACATTTGCCGCTTAGTTCTTGCACTTTCCCAAACTTTTCTCTTCCATTGACACTCTTTGCGCTAAAGAGTGTTTCTGCGGCCTAAAAAGACCTTTCTGGCTGACTTAAGCCTTTCTGTGCAATGGTTGAGTCGAAATGCATCTCTTACAGGCCAAATAAGCTTTCTCTCTCACAAACATTGCGCATGACACAAAACGTGCTTCCCCAGCTCAAATACATGTTTTCTCAGCATGTACAGACCAGTTTGACTCTTTTGACCTTAAGCGAAAGCTTTACACTTCAGACGCGTTTCTCATCACACAGACACTGCAAATGACACAAAAACAGCTTTTCGGACTGATTTGCAACATTTGCCGCTTAGTTCTTGCACTTTCCCAAACTTTTCTCTTCCATTGACACTCTTTGCGCTAAAGAGTGTTTCTGCGGCCTAAAAAGACCTTTCTGGCTGACTTAAGCCTTTCTGTGCAATGGTTGAGCTCGAAACGCATCTCTTACAGGCCAAATAAGCTTTCTCTCTCACAAACATTGCGCATGACACAAAACGTGCTTCCCCAGCTCAAATACATGTTTTCTCAGCATGTACAGACCAGTTTGACTCTTTTGACCTTAAGCGAAAGCTTTACACTTCAGACGCGTTTCTCATCACACAGACACTGCAAATGACACAAAAACAGCTTTTCGGACTGATTTGCAACATTTGCCGCTTAGTTCTTGCACTTTCCCAAACTTTTCTCTTCCATTGACACTCTTTGCGCTAAAGAGTGTTTCTGCGGCCTAAAAGACCTTTCTGGCTGACTTAAGCCTTTCTGTGCAATGGTTGACTCGAAATGCATCTCTTACAGGCCAAATAAGCTTTCTCTCTCACAAACATTGCGCATGACACAAAACGTGCTTCCCCAGCTCAAATACATGTTTTCTCAGCATGTACAGACCAGTTTGACTCTTTTGACCTTAAGCGAAAGCTTTACACTTCAGACGCGTTTCTCATCACACAGACACTGCAAATGACACAAAAACAGCTTTTGGGACTGATTTGCAACATTTGCCGCTTAGTTCTTGCACTTTCCCAAACTTTTCTCTTCCATTGACACTCTTTGCGCTAAAGAGTGTTTCTACGGCCTAAAAAGGCCTTTCTGTGCAATGGTTGAGTCTAAACGCATCTCTTACAGGCCAAATAAGCTTTCTCTCTCACAAACATTGCGCATGACACAAAACGTGCTTCCCCAGCTCAAATACATGTTTTCTCAGCATGTACAGACCAGTTTGACTCTTTTGACCTTAAGCGAAAGCTTTACACTTCAGACGCGTTTCTCATCACACAGACACTGCAAATGACACAAAAACAGCTTTTCGGACTGATTTGCAACATTTGCCGCTTAGTTCTTGCACTTTCCCAAACTTTTCTCTTCCATTGACACTCTTTGCGCTAAAGAGTGTTTCTGCGGCCTAAAAAGGTCTTTCTGTGCAATGGTTGACTCGAAATGCATCTCTTACAGGCCAAATAAGCTTTCTCTCTCACAAACATTGCGCATGACACAAAACGTGCTTCCCCAGCTCAAATACATGTTTTCTCAGCATGTACAGACCAGTTTGACTCTTTTGACCTTAAGCGAAAGCTTTACACTTCAGACGCGTTTCTCATCACACAGACACTGCAAATGACACAAAAACAGCTTTTCGGACTGATTTGCATCATTTGCCGCTTAGTTCTTGCACTTTCCCAAACTTTTCTCTTCCATTGACACTCTTTGCGCTAAAGAGTGTTTCTGCGGCCTAAAAAGACCTTTCTGGCTGACTTAAGCCTTTCTGTGCAATGGTTGAGTCTAAACGCATCTCTTACAGGCCAAATAAGCTTTCTCTCTCACAAACATTGCGCATGACACAAAACGTGCTTCCCCAGCTCAAATACATGTTTTCTCAGCATGTACAGACCAGTTTGACTCTTTTGACCTTAAGCGAAAGCTTTACACTTCAGACGCGTTTCTCATCACACAGACACTGCAAATGACACAAAAACAGCTTTTCGGACTGATTTGCAACATTTGCCGCTTAGTTCTTGCACTTTCCCAAACTTTTCTCTTCCATTGACACTCTTTGCGCTAAAGAGTGTTTCTGCGGCCTAAAAAGGCCTTTCTGTGCAATGGTTGAGTCTAAACGCATCTCTTACAGGCCAAATAAGCTTTCTCTCTCACAAACATTGCGCATGACACAAAACGTGCTTCCCCAGCTCAAATACATGTTTTCTCAGCATGTACAGACCAGTTTGACTCTTTTGACCTTAAGCGAAAGCTTTACACTTCAGACGCGTTTCTCATCACACAGACACTGCAAATGACACAAAAACAGCTTTTCGGACTGATTTGCAACATTTGCCGCTTAGTTCTTGCACTTTCCCAAACTTTTCTCTTCCATTGACACTCTTTGCGCTAAAGAGTGTTTCTACGGCCTAAAAAGGCCTTTCTGTGCAATGGTTGACTCGAAACGCATCTCTTACAGGCCAAATAAGCTTTCTCTCTCACAAACATTGCGCATGACACAAAACGTGCTTCCCCAGCTCAAATACATGTTTTCTCAGCATGTACAGACCAGTTTGACTCTTTTGACCTTAAGCGAAAGCTTTACACTTCAGACGCGTTTCTCATCACACAGACACTGCAAATGACACAAAAACAGCTTTTCGGACTGATTTGCAACATTTGCCGCTTAGTTCTTGCACTTTCCCAAACTTTTCTCTTCCATTGACACTCTTTGCGCTAAAGAGTGTTTCTGCGGCCTAAAAAGACCTTTCTGGCTGACTTAAGCCTTTCTGTGCAATGGTTGAGTCTAAACGCATCTCTTACAGGCCAAATAAGCTTTCTCTCTCACAAACATTGCGCATGACACAAAACGTGCTTCCCCAGCTCAAATACATGTTTTCTCAGCATTTACAGAACAGTTTGACTCTTTTGACCTTAAGCGAAAGCTTTACACTTCAGACACGTTTCTCATCACACAGACACTGCAAATGACAAAAAAACAGCTTTTGGGACTGATTTGCAACATTTGCCGCTTAGTTCTTGCACTTTCCCAAACTTTTCTTTTCCATTGACACTCTTTGCGCTAAAGAGTGTTTCTGCGGCCTAAAAATTCCTTTCTGGGTTAGGTTTAGGTGCTCGGATTAGGGGTTAGGGGTTAGTGTTAGGGTTAGTGTTAGGGGTTAGCGTTAGGGTTAGGGTTAGGGTTAGGGTTAGGATAAGGGATGAAAACCACTCCAAGGTCATCCCTCGGCCAATAACTTTTTTTCTGAAGGTGGTAGAGACTTGGAACGAGTGTCCAACTAGGGGTTTTCGAGGATTCCCTTTCCAACGTTAGCAGTCCCGAGTGTCTAGGACAAGGGGAACTGCCCCAAACCTCCGTCGAGGCCATTTCAAAGTCATCCCTCGGTCAATAACTTTTTTTCTGAAGGTCACAGAGACTTGGAAGCAGTGTCCAACTATGGGTTGTTGAGGATGCCCTTTCCAACGGTACCAGCCCCGAGTTTGTACGACAAGCAGAAGTGTTCTTTTGGTTGCAGACTTGGTGTTTGTTGTATTTGGTTGTGTTTTAGGGTTAGTAGTGGAATGACATTGGAATTCAAAGTGTTGTTAGGGTTAAAGACTTGGACAGAAAGAAAAAGGGTTAAGGTTAGGGTTAGGGATTGGTAAGGGTTCCATGTAAAACTGTATTATGAGACTGTCTAGGGTTAGGGTTAGGGTTAGAATTGATGGTCATTTAAGGCCAGAACTGAAATTGGGTTAGGGTTAGGGTTAGGTTAGGGTTAGGGATAGCTTAGGGTTAGGGTTAAATCTAAGTTTTAGGGTTCGGGTTAGGGTTCGGGTTAGGGTTACGTTACAGGATAAGGGATGAAAACCACTCCAAGGTCATCCCTCGGCCAATAACTTTTTTTCTGAAGGTGGTAGAGACTTGGAACCCGTGTCCGCCTGGGGGTTTTCGAGGATGCCCTTTCCAATGGTAGCAGTCCCGAGTGTCTAGGACAAGGGGAAGTGCCCGAAAGCTCCGTGGAGGGTTAGGGTTAGGGTTAGGGTAAGGGATGAAAACCACTCCAAGGTCATCCCTCGGCCAATAACTTTTTTTCTGAAGGTGGTAGAGACTTGGAACCAGTGTCCGCCTGGGTTAGGGTTAGGGTTAGGGTTAGGATAAGGGATGGGTTAGGGTTAGGGTTAGGGTTAGGTTTTTGGAGGTTATCCGTCGAAGCTCCCCACGTTTGGTCCTTCTAGACCAAGTGGTTGAAATGGAGCGACGAAGTGAAGGCACGGGCCGGCGCATGTTAAACTGAACACCTGTTCCTTGACCCACATAACAAGTTCCAAGAGTTCGGAGGTTAACGGACATGAATTTGACCCTATTTAATCTATTTTATCCTATTTTGAAGTGGTGAGATAGCCTAAGCTTTATTCAATTTCAGGACACATCATCAGTAGTGTACCTCAGGTTCATCGGGTGTTTCAGCCTTTCAACACTATACACCCTCCTCTGAGGCGGCCAGCCAAGGGCGATCAATCCTCGACTTGTGTCCCATGTCCAATTGGGTTTTTTGGTGACTTTCTAGTCTTTACAAGTCGTTATTCGTTTTATTTCATTGTTCTTGGTCTAATTATGGCATTATTTCTGATGCTGACCTTTTGACCTTTTGCTGGTTTTTGTCTTCTTTGGATTATTTCAATGCTGTTTATCAGGCATTCTTTCTAATGCTCAGCTGGTGTGTGAGCGATGCTAACCCCGTCCAATTGGGTTTTTTTTGGTGACTCGCTAGTCTTTATCGGTTGTTCTTTGTCTTTTTTTAGTCCTTGGTGTAGTAATGGCATTCTCTCTAATGCTCAGCTGGTGTGTGAGCGATGCTAACCCCGTCCAATTGGGTTTTTTGGTGACTCGCTAGTCTTTATCCATTTTCCTTTGTCTTTTTTTATTGTCCTTGATTTAATAGTGGCATTCTTTCTAATGCTGACCTTTTGACCTTTTGATGGATGTTGTCTACTTGAGTAATTTCGGTGTCGTTTTCATCCATTTCCGTCTTCATATTTGCTTATTTCTTCGCCAAATTGGCTATTTTTTTCTTTTCTTTAGTCCCAATTGGGATTTTTTGGCTCTTGGAATCTTAGCGTGTAGCGCGCGAGTGAAGCTGGTGCGTGAGTGGTGCTAATCACCGTAAAAGACTGGGCCCCATTTAAGGTCTGTTGGCCTCAGACCACCCTCCTGCGTGCTGTCCAAGTGGACCCAGGGGGGCTGGCTACCTACCGAGGCAGACTGTTCGTTAACACCGCAAGGTATCCCCAGCCTGCTAAAACCAAGGCCCTGTGGAGGCAGGTCCCGTGCATTACGTCACCTCCCAGACAGCCCTGGGCGGGAGTCCTCTTCCAGCGGATATCTTCCCTACCAATCTCAGCCGAGCACGCTCGAACCGAGATCCTTTCGGGAAGCTACCAAGCTTCTACTGGGTTGGACCCCCAAGGGGTTAACGACATCCAGCGGGTTAATTTCCCTCCCACTCCACTCCCAGAGCGAAATTTTCGGGAAACAACCAAGCTTCTACTGGAAGCGCGCCCCCCAGCCTGTCTTTTAGATTGGCGAATTGTGTAAAAGCCTATATTACTGGTATTTTGTTGAATGGCGGTGACCCCAAGCGACCCGAACGAGCGATGTCATCTCGGAGGGGGCGTCGTAACGATTCCGAGACAAAAAGAATTTTGTTTCTATGTCGTACGGTCTCCGAGCTATTCTACTTTAAAGTTTGTAAAAAACCGATTCTCCATAATTCTTTGCATGTCCACCATTTTCTGATTGTCCGCCATTTTACATTTAAAACTGTATTATGGAGACTGGCTAGGTTTATAACCAAAATTAGAATTCGTGTTCATTTAAGGCTGGGACTGGGGCCTCTTAAGGTTAGGGTTAGGTTAGAGTTAGGTCTAAGTTTAGGGCCTGGGATTAGGGTTAAAACTGGATTTAAAGGTTAGGACTAAGTTAGGATTAAGTCTAGGTTTAGGATTATGGTTACGGTTAGGGTTAGGGTTAGGGCTAGATTAGGGTTAAGTCTAAGTTTAGGGTTATGGTTGGGTCTAAGTTTAGGGCCTAGGATTAGGGTTAAACTGGATTTTAGGGTTAGAACTAAGTTAGGATTAAGTCTAGGTTTAGGGTTATGGTGAAGGTTAGGGTTAGGATTAGGGTTAGGGTTAGGATAAGGGATGAAAACCACTCCAAGGTTAGGGTTAGGGTTAGGGTTAGGGTTAGAATAAGGGATGAAAACCACTCCAAGGTCATCCCTCGGCCAATAACTTTTTTTCTGAAGGTGGTAGAGACTTGGAACCAGTGTCCGCCTGGGGGTTTTCGAGGATGCCCTTTCCAACGGTATCAGTCCCGAGTTTCCACGACAACCAGAAGTGCCGGAAACTTCCGCCGGACCCCTTTCAAAGTCATCCCTCAGTCAATAACTTTTTTTCTGAAGGCGGTAGAGACTTGGAATCAATTTCTACATAGGGGTTTTTGAGGATGCCCTTTCCAACGGTAGCAGCCCCGAGTTTCTACGACAACCAGAAGTGCCCGAAAGCTGAGTCGAGGCCATTTCAAAGTCATCCCTCGGTCAATAACTTTTTTTCTGAAGGTCACAGAGACTTAGCACCAGTGTCCAACTAGGGGTTTTTGAGGATGCCCTTTCCAACGGTAGCAGCCCCGAGTTTGTAGGACAAGAGGAAGTGTTCTTTTAGTTGGCAGACTTGGTGTTTGTTGTATTGGGTTGTGTATTAGGGCTAGGGTTAGGGTTAGGGTTAGGGTTAGGGAACGGGTTAGGGTTAGGGTTAGGGTTAGGGTTAGAATAAGGGATGAAAACCACTCCAAGGTCATCCCTCGGCCAATAACTTTTTTTCTGAAGGTGGTAGAGACTTGGAACCAGTGTCCGCCTGGGGGTTTTCGAGGATGCCCTTTCCAACGGTATCAGTCCCGAGTTTCCACGACAACCAGAAGTGCCGGAAACTTCCGCCGGACCCCTTTCAAAGTCATCCCTCAGTCAATAACTTTTTTTCTGAAGGTGGTAGAGACTTGGAATCAATTTCTACATAGGGGTTTTTGAGGATGCCCTTTCCAACGGTAGCAGCCCCGAGTTTGTAGGACAAGAGGAAGTGTTCTTTTAGTTGGCAGACTTGGTGTTTGTTGTATTGGGTTGTGTATTAGGGCTAGTAGTTGAATGAAATTGGAATTGAAAGTGTTGTTAGGGTTAAAGACTTGGGGAAAAAAAAGGGTTAGGGTTAGGGTAGGGTTAGGGTTAGGGTTAGGGTTAGAATAAGGGATGAAAACCACTCCAAGGTCATCCCTTGGCCAATAACTTTTTTTCTGAAGGTGGTAGAGACTTGGAACCAGTGTCCGCCTGGGGGTTTTCGAGGATGCCCTTTCCAACGGTATCAGTCCCGAGTTTCCACGACAACCAGAAGTGCCGGAAACTTCCGCCGGACCCCTTTCAAAGTCATCCCTCAGTCAATAACTTTTTTTCTTAAGGTGGTAGAGACTCGGAATCAATTTCTACATAGGGGTTTTTGAGGATGCCCTTTCCAACGGTAGCAGCCCCGAGTTTGTAGGACAAGAGGAAGTGTTCTTTTAGTTGGCAGACTTGGTGTTTGTTGTATTGGGTTGTGTATTAGGGCTAGTAGTTGAATGAAATTGGAATTGAAAGTGTTGTTAGGGTTAAAGACTTGGGGGAAAAAAAGGGTTAGGGTTAGGGTAGGGTTAGGGTTAGGGTTAGGGTTAGAATAAGGGATGAAAACCACTCCAAGGTTAGGGTTAGGGTTAGAATAAGGGAGGTTAGGGTTAGGGTTAGGGTTAGGGTTAGAATAAGGGATGAAAACCACTCCAAGGTCATCCCTCGGCCAATAACTTTTTTTCTGAAGGTGGTAGAGACTTGGAACCAGTGTCCGCCTGGGGGTTTTCGAGGATGCCCTTTCCAACGGTATCAGTCCCGAGTTTCTACGACAACCAGAAGTGCCGGAAACTTCCGCCGGACCCCTTTCAAAGTCATCCCTCAGTCAATAACTTTTTTTCTGAAGGCGGTAGAGACTTGGAATCAATTTCTACATAGGGGTTTTTGAGGATGCCCTTTCCAACGGTAGCAGCCCCGAGTTTCTACGACAACCAGAAGTGCCCGAAAGCTGAGTCGAGGCCATTTCAAAGTCATCCCTCGGTCAATAACTTTTTTTCTGAAGGTCACAGAGACTTAGCACCAGTGTCCAACTAGGGGTTTTTGAGGATGCCCTTTCCAACGGTAGCAGCCCCGAGTTTGTAGGACAAGAGGAAGTGTTCTTTTAGTTGGCAGACTTGGTGTTTGTTGTATTGGGTTGTGTATTAGGGCTAGGGTTAGGGTTAGGGTTAGGGTTAGGGAACGGGTTAGGGAACGGGTTAGGGTTAGGGTTAGGGTTGGGTTAGGGTTAGGGTTAGGGTTAGGATAAGGGATGAAAACCACTCCGAGGTCATCCGTCGGCCAATAACTTTTTTTCTGAAGGTGGTAGAGACTTGGAACCCGTGTCCGCCTGGGGGTTTTCGAGGATGCCCTTTCCAACGGTAGCAGTCCCGAGTGTCTAGGACAAGGGGAAGTGCCCGAAAGCTCCGTGGAGGCCATTTCAAAGTCATCCCTCGGTCAATAACTTTTTTTCTGAAGGTCACAGAGACTTGGAAGCGGTGTCCAACCAGGGGTTTTGGAGGACGCCCTTTCCAACGGTACCAGCCCCGAGTTTGTGCGACAAGCAGAGGTGTTCTTTTGGTCGGCAGACTTGGTGTTTGTTGTATTTGGTTGTGTTCTAGGGTTAGTAGTGGAATGAAATTGGCATTGAAAGTGTTGTTAGGGTTAAAGACTTGGACAGAAAGAAAAAGGGTTAAGGTTAGGGTTAGGGATTGGTAAGGGTTCCATGTAAAAGTGTATTATGAGACGGGTTAGGGTTAGGGTTAGAATTAAACTTGATGGTCATTTAAGGCCAGAACTGAAATTGGGTTAGGGTTAGGTTAGGGTTAGGGATAGGTTAGGGTTAGGCTTAAATCTGAGTTTTAGGGTTCGGGTTAGGGTTCGGGTTAGGGTTCGGGTTAGGGTTAGGGTTAGGGTTCGGGTTAGGGTTCGGGTTAGGGTTAGGGTTAGGGTTAGGGTTAGGATAAGGGATGAAAACCACTCCAAGGTCATCCCTCGGCCAATAACTTTTTTTCTGAAGGTGGTAGAGACTTGGAACGAGTGTCCAACTAGGGGTTTTCGAGGATTCCCTTTCCAACGTTAGCAGTCCCAAGTGTCTAGGACAAGGGGAAGTGCCCGAAACCTCCGTCGAGGCCATTTCAAAGTCATCCCTCGGTCAATAACTTTTTTTCTGAAGGTCACAGAGACTTGGAAGCAGTGTCCAACTATGGGTTGTTGAGGATGCCCTTTCCAACGGTACCAGCCCCGAGTTTGTACGACAAGCAGAAGTGTTCTTTTGGTTGCAGACTTGGTGTTTGTTGTATTTGGTTGTGTTTTAGGGTTAGTAGTGGAATGACATTGGAATTCAAAGTGTTGTTAGGGTTAAAGACTTGGACAGAAAGAAAAAGGGTTAAGGTTAGGGTTAGGGATTGGTAAGGGTTCCATGTAAAACTGTATTATGAGACTGTCTAGGGTTAGGGTTAGGGTTATAATTGATGGTCATTTAAGGCCAGAACTGAAATTGGGTTAGGGTTAGGGTTAGGTTAGGGTTAGGGATAGCTTAGGGTTAGGGTTAAATCTAAGTTTTAGGGTTCGGGTTAGGGTTCGGGTTAGGGTTACGTTACAGGATAAGGGATGAAAACCACTCCAAGGTCATCCCTCGGCCAATAACTTTTTTTCTGAAGGTGGTAGAGACTTGGAACCCGTGTCCGCCTGGGGGTTTTCGAGGATGCCCTTTCCAATGGTAGCAGTCCCGAGTGTCTAGGACAAGGGGAAGTGCCCGAAAGCTCCGTGGAGGGTTAGGGTTAGGGTTAGGGTAAGGGATGAAAACCACTCCAAGGTCATCCCTCGGCCAATAACTTTTTTTCTGAAGGTGGTAGAGACTCGGAATCAATTTCTACATAGGGGTTTTTGAGGATGCCCTTTCCAACGGTAGCAGCCCCGAGTTTGTAGGACAAGAGGAAGTGTTCTTTTAGTTGGCAGACTTGGTGTTTGTTGTATTGGGTTGTGTATTAGGGCTAGTAGTTGAATGAAATTGGAATTGAAAGTGTTGTTAGGGTTAAAGACTTGGGGAAAAAAAAGGGTTAGGGTTAGGGTAGGGTTAGGGTTAGGGTTAGGGTTAGAATAAGGGATGAAAACCACTCCAAGGTTAGGGTTAGGGTTAGAATAAGGGAGGTTAGGGTTAGGGTTAGGGTTAGGGTTAGAATAAGGGATGAAAACCACTCCAAGGTCATCCCTCGGCCAATAACTTTTTTTCTGAAGGTGGTAGAGACTTGGAACCAGTGTCCGCCTGGGGGTTTTCGAGGATGCCCTTTCCAACGGTATCAGTCCCGAGTTTCCACGACAACCAGAAGTGCCGGAAACTTCCGCCGGACCCCTTTCAAAGTCATCCCTCAGTCAATAACTTTTTTTCTGAAGGCGGTAGAGACTTGGAATCAATTTCTACATAGGGGTTTTTGAGGATGCCCTTTCCAACGGTAGCAGCCCCGAGTTTCTACGACAACCAGAAGTGCCCGAAAGCTGAGTCGAGGCCATTTCAAAGTCATCCCTCGGTCAATAACTTTTTTTCTGAAGGTCACAGAGACTTAGCACCAGTGTCCAACTAGGGGTTTTTGAGGATGCCCTTTCCAACGGTAGCAGCCCCGAGTTTGTAGGACAAGAGGAAGTGTTCTTTTAGTTGGCAGACTTGGTGTTTGTTGTATTGGGTTGTGTATTAGGGCTAGGGTTAGGGTTAGGGTTAGGGTTAGGGTTAGGGTTAGGGTTAGGGTTAGGGTTAGGGTTAGGGTTGGGTTAGGGTTAGGGTTAGGGTTAGGATAAGGGATGAAAACCACTCCGAGGTTAGGGTTAGGGTTAGGGTTAGGGTTAGGGTTAGGGTTAGGGTTAGGGTTAGGGTTAGGGTTAGAATAAGGGATGAAAACCACTCCAAGGTCATCCCTTGGCCAATAACTTTTTTTCTGAAGGTGGTAGAGACTTGGAACCAGTGTCCGCCTGGGGGTTTTCGAGGATGCCCTTTCCAACGGTATCAGTCCCGAGTTTCCACGACAACCAGAAGTGCCGGAAACTTCCGCCGGACCCCTTTCAAAGTCATCCCTCAGTCAATAACTTTTTTTCTTAAGGTGGTAGAGACTCGGAATCAATTTCTACATAGGGGTTTTTGAGGATGCCCTTTCCAACGGTAGCAGCCCCGAGTTTGTAGGACAAGAGGAAGTGTTCTTTTAGTTGGCAGACTTGGTGTTTGTTGTATTGGGTTGTGTATTAGGGCTAGTAGTTGAATGAAATTGGAATTGAAAGTGTTGTTAGGGTTAAAGACTTGGGGAAAAAAAAGGGTTAGGGTTAGGGTAGGGTTAGGGTTAGGGTTAGGGTTAGAATAAGGGATGAAAACCACTCCAAGGTTAGGGTTAGGGTTAGAATAAGGGAGGTTAGGGTTAGGGTTAGGGTTAGGGTTAGAATAAGGGATGAAAACCACTCCAAGGTCATCCCTCGGCCAATAACTTTTTTTCTGAAGGTGGTAGAGACTTGGAACCAGTGTCCGCCTGGGGGTTTTCGAGGATGCCCTTTCCAACGGTATCAGTCCCGAGTTTCTACGACAACCAGAAGTGCCGGAAACTTCCGCCGGACCCCTTTCAAAGTCATCCCTCAGTCAATAACTTTTTTTCTGAAGGCGGTAGAGACTTGGAATCAATTTCTACATAGGGGTTTTTGAGGATGCCCTTTCCAACGGTATCAGTCCCGAGTTTCTACGACAACCAGAAGTGCCCGAAAGCTGAGTCGAGGCCATTTCAAAGTCATCCCTCGGTCAATAACTTTTTTTCTGAAGGTCACATAGACTTAGCACCAGTGTCCAACTAGGGGTTTTTGAGGATGCCCTTTCCAACGGTAGCAGCCCCGAGTTTGTAGGACAAGAGGAAGTGTTCTTTTAGTTGGCAGACTTGGTGTTTGTTGTATTGGGTTGTGTATTAGGGCTAGGGTTAGGGTTAGGGTTAGGGTTAGGGAACGGGTTAGGGAACGGGTTAGGGTTAGGGTTAGGGTTGGGTTAGGGTTAGGGTTAGGGTTAGGATAAGGGATGAAAACCACTCCGAGGTTAGGGTTAGGGTTAGGGTTAGGGTTAGGGTTAGGGGTTAGGGTTAGGGTTAGGGTTAGGGTTAGAATAAGGGATGAAAACCACTCCAAGGTCATCCCTTGGCCAATAACTTTTTTTCTGAAGGTGGTAGAGACTTGGAACCAGTGTCCGCCTGGGGGTTTTCGAGGATGCCCTTTCCAACGGTATCAGTCCCGAGTTTCCACGACAACCAGAAGTGCCGGAAACTTCCGCCGGACCCCTTTCAAAGTCATCCCTCAGTCAATAACTTTTTTTCTTAAGGTGGTAGAGACTCGGAATCAATTTCTACATAGGGGTTTTTGAGGATGCCCTTTCCAACGGTAGCAGCCCCGAGTTTGTAGGACAAGAGGAAGTGTTCTTTTAGTTGGCAGACTTGGTGTTTGTTGTATTGGGTTGTGTATTAGGGCTAGTAGTTGAATGAAATTGGAATTGAAAGTGTTGTTAGGGTTAAAGACTTGGGGAAAAAAAAGGGTTAGGGTTAGGGTAGGGTTAGGGTTAGGGTTAGGGTTAGAATAAGGGATGAAAACCACTCCAAGGTTAGGGTTAGGGTTAGAATAAGGGAGGTTAGGGTTAGGGTTAGGGTTAGGGTTAGAATAAGGGATGAAAACCACTCCAAGGTCATCCCTCGGCCAATAACTTTTTTTCTGAAGGTGGTAGAGACTTGGAACCAGTGTCCGCCTGGGGGTTTTCGAGGATGCCCTTTCCAACGGTATCAGTCCCGAGTTTCTACGACAACCAGAAGTGCCGGAAACTTCCGCCGGACCCCTTTCAAAGTCATCCCTCAGTCAATAACTTTTTTTCTGAAGGCGGTAGAGACTTGGAATCAATTTCTACATAGGGGTTTTTGAGGATGCCCTTTCCAACGGTAGCAGCCCCGAGTTTCTACGACAACCAGAAGTGCCCGAAAGCTGAGTCGAGGCCATTTCAAAGTCATCCCTCGGTCAATAACTTTTTTTCTGAAGGTCACAGAGACTTAGCACCAGTGTCCAACTAGGGGTTTTTGAGGATGCCCTTTCCAACGGTAGCAGCCCCGAGTTTGTAGGACAAGAGGAAGTGTTCTTTTAGTTGGCAGACTTGGTGTTTGTTGTATTGGGTTGTGTATTAGGGCTAGGGTTAGGGTTAGGGTTAGGGTTAGGGAACGGGTTAGGGAACGGGTTAGGGTTAGGGTTAGGGTTGGGTTAGGGTTAGGGTTAGGGTTAGGATAAGGGATGAAAACCACTCCGAGGTTAGGGTTAGGGTTAGGGTTAGGGTTAGGGTTAGGGTTAGGGTTAGGGTTAGGGTTAGGGTTAGGGTTAGAATAAGGGATGAAAACCACTCCAAGGTCATCCCTCGGCCAATAACTTTTTTTCTGAAGGTGGTAGAGACTTGGAACCAGTGTCCGCCTGGGGGTTTTCGAGGATGCCCTTTCCAACGGTATCAGTCCCGAGTTTCCACGACAACCAGAAGTGCCGGAAACTTCCGCCGGACCCCTTTCAAAGTCATCCCTCAGTCAATAACTTTTTTTCTGAAGGTGGTAGAGACTTGGAATCAATTTCTACATAGGGGTTTTTGAGGATGCCCTTTCCAACGGTAGCAGCCCCGAGTTTGTAGGACAAGAGGAAGTGTTCTTTTAGTTGGCAGACTTGGTGTTTGTTGTATTGGGTTGTGTATTAGGGCTAGTAGTTGAATGAAATTGGAATTGAAAGTGTTGTTAGGGTTAAAGACTTGGGGAAAAAAAAGGGTTAGGGTTAGGGTAGGGTTAGGGTTAGGGTTAGGGTTAGAATAAGGGATGAAAACCACTCCAAGGTCATCCCTTGGCCAATAACTTTTTTTCTGAAGGTGGTAGAGACTTGGAACCAGTGTCCGCCTGGGGGTTTTCGAGGATGCCCTTTCCAACGGTATCAGTCCCGAGTTTCCACGACAACCAGAAGTGCCGGAAACTTCCGCCGGACCCCTTTCAAAGTCATCCCTCAGTCAATAACTTTTTTTCTTAAGGTGGTAGAGACTCGGAATCAATTTCTACATAGGGGTTTTTGAGGATGCCCTTTCCAACGGTAGCAGCCCCGAGTTTGTAGGACAAGAGGAAGTGTTCTTTTAGTTGGCAGACTTGGTGTTTGTTGTATTGGGTTGTGTATTAGGGCTAGTAGTTGAATGAAATTGGAATTGAAAGTGTTGTTAGGGTTAAAGACTTGGGGGAAAAAAAGGGTTAGGGTTAGGGTAGGGTTAGGGTTAGGGTTAGGGTTAGAATAAGGGATGAAAACCACTCCAAGGTTAGGGTTAGGGTTAGAATAAGGGAGGTTAGGGTTAGGGTTAGGGTTAGGGTTAGAATAAGGGATGAAAACCACTCCAAGGTCATCCCTCGGCCAATAACTTTTTTTCTGAAGGTGGTAGAGACTTGGAACCAGTGTCCGCCTGGGGGTTTTCGAGGATGCCCTTTCCAACGGTATCAGTCCCGAGTTTCTACGACAACCAGAAGTGCCGGAAACTTCCGCCGGACCCCTTTCAAAGTCATCCCTCGGTCAATAACTTTTTTTCTGAAGGCGGTAGAGACTTGGAATCAATTTCTACATAGGGGTTTTTGAGGATGCCCTTTCCAACGGTAGCAGCCCCGAGTTTCTACGACAACCAGAAGTGCCCGAAAGCTGAGTCGAGGCCATTTCAAAGTCATCCCTCGGTCAATAACTTTTTTTCTGAAGGTCACAGAGACTTAGCACCAGTGTCCAACTAGGGGTTTTTGAGGATGCCCTTTCCAACGGTAGCAGCCCCGAGTTTGTAGGACAAGAGGAAGTGTTCTTTTAGTTGGCAGACTTGGTGTTTGTTGTATTGGGTTGTGTATTAGGGCTAGGGTTAGGGTTAGGGTTAGGGTTAGGGAACGGGTTAGGGAACGGGTTAGGGTTAGGGTTAGGGTTGGGTTAGGGTTAGGGTTAGGGTTAGGATAAGGGATGAAAACCACTCCGAGGTCATCCGTCGGCCAATAACTTTTTTTCTGAAGGTGGTAGAGACTTGGAACCCGTGTCCGCCTGGGGGTTTTCGAGGATGCCCTTTCCAAC
This sequence comes from Chanos chanos, assembly GCF_902362185.1. Taxonomy (NCBI): domain Eukaryota; kingdom Metazoa; phylum Chordata; class Actinopteri; order Gonorynchiformes; family Chanidae; genus Chanos; species Chanos chanos. Next base: position 29,981 of record NW_022111408.1, read on the forward strand.
GGTAGCAGTCCCGAGTGTCTAGGACAAGGGGAAGTGCCCGAAAGCTCCGTGGAGGCCATTTCAAAGTCATCCCTCGGTCAATAACTTTTTTTCTGAAGGTCACAGAGACTTGGAAGCGGTGTCCAACCAGGGGTTTTGGAGGACGCCCTTTCCAACGGTACCAGCCCCGAGTTTGTGCGACAAGCAGAGGTGTTCTTTTGGTCGGCAGACTTGGTGTTTGTTGTATTTGGTTGTGTTCTAGGGTTAGTAGTGGAATGAAATTGGCATTGAAAGTGTTGTTAGGGTTAAAGACTTGGACAGAAAGAAAAAGGGTTAAGGTTAGGGTTAGGGATTGGTAAGGGTTCCATGTAAAAGTGTATTATGAGACGGGTTAGGGTTAGGGTTAGAATTAAACTTGATGGTCATTTAAGGCCAGAACTGAAATTGGGTTAGGGTTAGGTTAGGGTTAGGGATAGGTTAGGGTTAGGCTTAAATCTGAGTTTTAGGGTTCGGGTTAGGGTTCGGGTTAGGGTTCGGGTTAGGGTTAGGGTTAGGGTTCGGGTTAGGGTTCGGGTTAGGGTTAGGGTTAGGGTTAGGGTTAGGATAAGGGATGAAAACCACTCCAAGGTCATCCCTCGGCCAATAACTTTTTTTCTGAAGGTGGTAGAGACTTGGAACGAGTGTCCAACTAGGGGTTTTCGAGGATTCCCTTTCCAACGTTAGCAGTCCCAAGTGTCTAGGACAAGGGGAAGTGCCCGAAACCTCCGTCGAGGCCATTTCAAAGTCATCCCTCGGTCAATAACTTTTTTTCTGAAGGTCACAGAGACTTGGAAGCAGTGTCCAACTATGGGTTGTTGAGGATGCCCTTTCCAACGGTACCAGCCCCGAGTTTGTACGACAAGCAGAAGTGTTCTTTTGGTTGCAGACTTGGTGTTTGTTGTATTTGGTTGTGTTTTAGGGTTAGTAGTGGAATGACATTGGAATTCAAAGTGTTGTTAGGGTTAAAGACTTGGACAGAAAGAAAAAGGGTTAAGGTTAGGGTTAGGGATTGGTAAGGGTTCCATGTAAAACTGTATTATGAGACTGTCTAGGGTTAGGGTTAGGGTTATAATTGATGGTCATTTAAGGCCAGAACTGAAATTGGGTTAGGGTTAGGGTTAGGTTAGGGTTAGGGATAGCTTAGGGTTAGGGTTAAATCTAAGTTTTAGGGTTCGGGTTAGGGTTCGGGTTAGGGTTACGTTACAGGATAAGGGATGAAAACCACTCCAAGGTCATCCCTCGGCCAATAACTTTTTTTCTGAAGGTGGTAGAGACTTGGAACCCGTGTCCGCCTGGGGGTTTTCGAGGATGCCCTTTCCAATGGTAGCAGTCCCGAGTGTCTAGGACAAGGGGAAGTGCCCGAAAGCTCCGTGGAGGGTTAGGGTTAGGGTTAGGGTAAGGGATGAAAACCACTCCAAGGTCATCCCTCGGCCAATAACTTTTTTTCTGAAGGTGGTAGAGACTCGGAATCAATTTCTACATAGGGGTTTTTGAGGATGCCCTTTCCAACGGTAGCAGCCCCGAGTTTGTAGGACAAGAGGAAGTGTTCTTTTAGTTGGCAGACTTGGTGTTTGTTGTATTGGGTTGTGTATTAGGGCTAGTAGTTGAATGAAATTGGAATTGAAAGTGTTGTTAGGGTTAAAGACTTGGGGAAAAAAAAGGGTTAGGGTTAGGGTAGGGTTAGGGTTAGGGTTAGGGTTAGAATAAGGGATGAAAACCACTCCAAGGTTAGGGTTAGGGTTAGAATAAGGGAGGTTAGGGTTAGGGTTAGGGTTAGGGTTAGAATAAGGGATGAAAACCACTCCAAGGTCATCCCTCGGCCAATAACTTTTTTTCTGAAGGTGGTAGAGACTTGGAACCAGTGTCCGCCTGGGGGTTTTCGAGGATGCCCTTTCCAACGGTATCAGTCCCGAGTTTCTACGACAACCAGAAGTGCCGGAAACTTCCGCCGGACCCCTTTCAAAGTCATCCCTCAGTCAATAACTTTTTTTCTGAAGGCGGTAGAGACTTGGAATCAATTTCTACATAGGGGTTTTTGAGGATGCCCTTTCCAACGGTAGCAGCCCCGAGTTTCTACGACAACCAGAAGTGCCCGAAAGCTGAGTCGAGGCCATTTCAAAGTCATCCCTCGGTCAATAACTTTTTTTCTGAAGGTCACATAGACTTAGCACCAGTGTCCAACTAGGGGTTTTTGAGGATGCCCTTTCCAACGGTAGCAGCCCCGAGTTTGTAGGACAAGAGGAAGTGTTCTTTTAGTTGGCAGACTTGGTGTTTGTTGTATTGGGTTGTGTATTAGGGTTAGGGTTAGGGTTAGGGTTAGGGTTAGGGAACGGGTTAGGGAACGGGTTAGGGTTAGGGTTAGGGTTGGGTTAGGGTTAGGGTTAGGGTTAGGATAAGGGATGAAAACCACTCCGAGGTTAGGGTTAGGGTTAGGGTTAGGGTTAGGGTTAGGGGTTAGGGTTAGGGTTAGGGTTAGGGTTAGAATAAGGGATGAAAACCACTCCAAGGTCATCCCTTGGCCAATAACTTTTTTTCTGAAGGTGGTAGAGACTTGGAACCAGTGTCCGCCTGGGGGTTTTCGAGGATGCCCTTTCCAACGGTATCAGTCCCGAGTTTCCACGACAACCAGAAGTGCCGGAAACTTCCGCCGGACCCCTTTCAAAGTCATCCCTCAGTCAATAACTTTTTTTCTTAAGGTGGTAGAGACTCGGAATCAATTTCTACATAGGGGTTTTTGAGGATGCCCTTTCCAACGGTAGCAGCCCCGAGTTTGTAGGACAAGAGGAAGTGTTCTTTTAGTTGGCAGACTTGGTGTTTGTTGTATTGGGTTGTGTATTAGGGCTAGTAGTTGAATGAAATTGGAATTGAAAGTGTTGTTAGGGTTAAAGACTTGGGGAAAAAAAAGGGTTAGGGTTAGGGTAGGGTTAGGGTTAGGGTTAGGGTTAGAATAAGGGATGAAAACCACTCCAAGGTTAGGGTTAGGGTTAGAATAAGGGAGGTTAGGGTTAGGGTTAGGGTTAGGGTTAGAATAAGGGATGAAAACCACTCCAAGGTCATCCCTCGGCCAATAACTTTTTTTCTGAAGGCGGTAGAGACTTGGAACCAGTGTCCGCCTGGGGGTTTTCGAGGATGCCCTTTCCAACGGTATCAGTCCCGAGTTTCTACGACAACCAGAAGTGCCGGAAACTTCCGCCGGACCCCTTTCAAAGTCATCCCTCAGTCAATAACTTTTTTTCTGAAGGCGGTAGAGACTTGGAATCAATTTCTACATAGGGGTTTTTGAGGATGCCCTTTCCAACGGTAGCAGCCCCGAGTTTCTACGACAACCAGAAGTGCCCGAAAGCTGAGTCGAGGCCATTTCAAAGTCATCCCTCGGTCAATAACTTTTTTTCTGAAGGTCACATAGACTTAGCACCAGTGTCCAACTAGGGGTTTTTGAGGATGCCCTTTCCAACGGTAGCAGCCCCGAGTTTGTAGGACAAGAGGAAGTGTTCTTTTAGTTGGCAGACTTGGTGTTTGTTGTATTGGGTTGTGTATTAGGGCTAGGGTTAGGGTTAGGGTTAGGGTTAGGGAACGGGTTAGGGAACGGGTTAGGGTTAGGGTTAGGGTTGGGTTAGGGTTAGGGTTAGGGTTAGGATAAGGGATGAAAACCACTCCGAGGTTAGGGTTAGGGTTAGGGTTAGGGTTAGGGTTAGGGGTTAGGGTTAGGGTTAGGGTTAGGGTTAGAATAAGGGATGAAAACCACTCCAAGGTCATCCCTTGGCCAATAACTTTTTTTCTGAAGGTGGTAGAGACTTGGAACCAGTGTCCGCCTGGGGGTTTTCGAGGATGCCCTTTCCAACGGTATCAGTCCCGAGTTTCCACGACAACCAGAAGTGCCGGAAACTTCCGCCGGACCCCTTTCAAAGTCATCCCTCAGTCAATAACTTTTTTTCTTAAGGTGGTAGAGACTCGGAATCAATTTCTACATAGGGGTTTTTGAGGATGCCCTTTCCAACGGTAGCAGCCCCGAGTTTGTAGGACAAGAGGAAGTGTTCTTTTAGTTGGCAGACTTGGTGTTTGTTGTATTGGGTTGTGTATTAGGGCTAGTAGTTGAATGAAATTGGAATTGAAAGTGTTGTTAGGGTTAAAGACTTGGGGAAAAAAAAGGGTTAGGGTTAGGGTAGGGTTAGGGTTAGGGTTAGGGTTAGAATAAGGGATGAAAACCACTCCAAGGTTAGGGTTAGGGTTAGAATAAGGGAGGTTAGGGTTAGGGTTAGGGTTAGGGTTAGAATAAGGGATGAAAACCACTCCAAGGTCATCCCTCGGCCAATAACTTTTTTTCTGAAGGTGGTAGAGACTTGGAACCAGTGTCCGCCTGGGGGTTTTCGAGGATGCCCTTTCCAACGGTATCAGTCCCGAGTTTCCACGACAACCAGAAGTGCCGGAAACTTCCGCCGGACCCCTTTCAAAGTCATCCCTCAGTCAATAACTTTTTTTCTGAAGGCGGTAGAGACTTGGAATCAATTTCTACATAGGGGTTTTTGAGGATGCCCTTTCCAACGGTAGCAGCCCCGAGTTTCTACGACAACCAGAAGTGCCCGAAAGCTGAGTCGAGGCCATTTCAAAGTCATCCCTCGGTCAATAACTTTTTTTCTGAAGGTCACAGAGACTTAGCACCAGTGTCCAACTAGGGGTTTTTGAGGATGCCCTTTCCAACGGTAGCAGCCCCGAGTTTGTAGGACAAGAGGAAGTGTTCTTTTAGTTGGCAGACTTGGTGTTTGTTGTATTGGGTTGTGTATTAGGGCTAGGGTTAGGGTTAGGGTTAGGGTTAGGGAACGGGTTAGGGAACGGGTTAGGGTTAGGGTTAGGGTTGGGTTAGGGTTAGGGTTAGGGTTAGGATAAGGGATGAAAACCACTCCGAGGTTAGGGTTAGGGTTAGGGTTAGGGTTAGGGTTAGGGTTAGGGTTAGGGTTAGGGTTAGGGTTAGGGTTAGGGTTAGGGTTAGGGTTAGGGTTAGGGTTAGGGTTAGGGTTAGGGTTAGGGTTAGGGTTAGGGTTAGGGTTAGGGTTAGGGTTAGGGTTAGGGTTAGGGTTAGGGTTAGGGTTAGGGTTAGGGTTAGGGTTAGGGTTAGGGTTAGGGTTAGGGTTAGGGTTAGGGTTAGGGTTAGGGTTAGGGTTAGGGTTAGGGTTAGGGTTAGGGTTAGGGTTAGGGTTAGGGTTAGGGTTAGGGTTAGGGTTAGGGTTAGGGTTAGGGTTAGGGTTAGGGTTAGGGTTAGGGTTAGGGTTAGGGTTAGGGTTAGGGTTAGGGTTAGGGTTAGGGTTAGGGTTAGGGTTAGGGTTAGGGTTAGGGTTAGGGTTAGGGTTAGGGTTAGGGTTAGGGTTAGGGTTAGGGTTAGGGTTAGGGTTAGGGTTAGGGTTAGGGTTAGGGTTAGGGTTAGGGTTAGGGTTAGGGTTAGGGTTAGGGTTAGGGTTAGGGTTAGGGTTAGGGTTAGGGTTAGGGTTAGGGTTAGGGTTAGGGTTAGGGTTAGGGTTAGGGTTAGGGTTAGGGTTAGGGTTAGGGTTAGGGTTAGGGTTAGGGTTAGGGTTAGGGTTAGGGTTAGGGTTAGGGTTAGGGTTAGGGTTAGGGTTAGGGTTAGGGTTAGGGTTAGGGTTAGGGTTAGGGTTAGGGTTAGGGTTAGGGTTAGGGTTAGGGTTAGGGTTAGGGTTAGGGTTAGGGTTAGGGTTAGGGTTAGGGTTAGGGTTAGGGTTAGGGTTAGGGTTAGGGTTAGGGTTAGGGTTAGGGTTAGGGTTAGGGTTAGGGTTAGGGTTAGGGTTAGGGTTAGGGTTAGGGTTAGGGTTAGGGTTAGGGTTAGGGTTAGGGTTAGGGTTAGGGTTAGGGTTAGGGTTAGGGTTAGGGTTAGGGTTAGGGTTAGGGTTAGGGTTAGGGTTAGGGTTAGGGTTAGGGTTAGGGTTAGGGTTAGGGTTAGGGTTAGGGTTAGGGTTAGGGTTAGGGTTAGGGTTAGGGTTAGGGTTAGGGTTAGGGTTAGGGTTAGGGTTAGGGTTAGGGTTAGGGTTAGGGTTAGGGTTAGGGTTAGGGTTAGGGTTAGGGTTAGGGTTAGGGTTAGGGTTAGGGTTAGGGTTAGGGTTAGGGTTAGGGTTAGGGTTAGGGTTAGGGTTAGGGTTAGGGTTAGGGTTAGGGTTAGGGTTAGGGTTAGGGTTAGGGTTAGGGTTAGGGTTAGGGTTAGGGTTAGGGTTAGGGTTAGGGTTAGGGTTAGGGTTAGGGTTAGGGTTAGGGTTAGGGTTAGGGTTAGGGTTAGGGTTAGGGTTAGGGTTAGGGTTAGGGTTAGGGTTAGGGTTAGGGTTAGGGTTAGGGTTAGGGTTAGGGTTAGGGTTAGGGTTAGGGTTAGGGTTAGGGTTAGGGTTAGGGTTAGGGTTAGGGTTAGGGTTAGGGTTAGGGTTAGGGTTAGGGTTAGGGTTAGGGTTAGGGTTAGGGTTAGGGTTAGGGTTAGGGTTAGGGTTAGGGTTAGGGTTAGGGTTAGGGTTAGGGTTAGGGTTAGGGTTAGGGTTAGGGTTAGGGTTAGGGTTAGGGTTAGGGTTAGGGTTAGGGTTAGGGTTAGGGTTAGGGTTAGGGTTAGGGTTAGGGTTAGGGTTAGGGTTAGGGTTAGGGTTAGGGTTAGGGTTAGGGTTAGGGTTAGGGTTAGGGTTAGGGTTAGGGTTAGGGTTAGGGTTAGGGTTAGGGTTAGGGTTAGGGTTAGGGTTAGGGTTAGGGTTAGGGTTAGGGTTAGGGTTAGGGTTAGGGTTAGGGTTAGGGTTAGGGTTAGGGTTAGGGTTAGGGTTAGGGTTAGGGTTAGGGTTAGGGTTAGGGTTAGGGTTAGGGTTAGGGTTAGGGTTAGGGTTAGGGTTAGGGTTAGGGTTAGGGTTAGGGTTAGGGTTAGGGTTAGGGTTAGGGTTAGGGTTAGGGTTAGGGTTAGGGTTAGGGTTAGGGTTAGGGTTAGGGTTAGGGTTAGGGTTAGGGTTAGGGTTAGGGTTAGGGTTAGGGTTAGGGTTAGGGTTAGGGTTAGGGTTAGGGTTAGGGTTAGGGTTAGGGTTAGGGTTAGGGTTAGGGTTAGGGTTAGGGTTAGGGTTAGGGTTAGGGTTAGGGTTAGGGTTAGGGTTAGGGTTAGGGTTAGGGTTAGGGTTAGGGTTAGGGTTAGGGTTAGGGTTAGGGTTAGGGTTAGGGTTAGGGTTAGGGTTAGGGTTAGGGTTAGGGTTAGGGTTAGGGTTAGGGTTAGGGTTAGGGTTAGGGTTAGGGTTAGGGTTAGGGTTAGGGTTAGGGTTAGGGTTAGGGTTAGGGTTAGGGTTAGGGTTAGGGTTAGGGTTAGGGTTAGGGTTAGGGTTAGGGTTAGGGTTAGGGTTAGGGTTAGGGTTAGGGTTAGGGTTAGGGTTAGGGTTAGGGTTAGGGTTAGGGTTAGGGTTAGGGTTAGGGTTAGGGTTAGGGTTAGGGTTAGGGTTAGGGTTAGGGTTAGGGTTAGGGTTAGGGTTAGGGTTAGGGTTAGGGTTAGGGTTAGGGTTAGGGTTAGGGTTAGGGTTAGGGTTAGGGTTAGGGTTAGGGTTAGGGTTAGGGTTAGGGTTAGGGTTAGGGTTAGGGTTAGGGTTAGGGTTAGGGTTAGGGTTAGGGTTAGGGTTAGGGTTAGGGTTAGGGTTAGGGTTAGGGTTAGGGTTAGGGTTAGGGTTAGGGTTAGGGTTAGGGTTAGGGTTAGGGTTAGGGTTAGGGTTAGGGTTAGGGTTAGGGTTAGGGTTAGGGTTAGGGTTAGGGTTAGGGTTAGGGTTAGGGTTAGGGTTAGGGTTAGGGTTAGGGTTAGGGTTAGGGTTAGGGTTAGGGTTAGGGTTAGGGTTAGGGTTAGGGTTAGGGTTAGGGTTAGGGTTAGGGTTAGGGTTAGGGTTAGGGTTAGGGTTAGGGTTAGGGTTAGGGTTAGGGTTAGGGTTAGGGTTAGGGTTAGGGTTAGGGTTAGGGTTAGGGTTAGGGTTAGGGTTAGGGTTAGGGTTAGGGTTAGGGTTAGGGTTAGGGTTAGGGTTAGGGTTAGGGTTAGGGTTAGGGTTAGGGTTAGGGTTAGGGTTAGGGTTAGGGTTAGGGTTAGGGTTAGGGTTAGGGTTAGGGTTAGGGTTAGGGTTAGGGTTAGGGTTAGGGTTAGGGTTAGGGTTAGGGTTAGGGTTAGGGTTAGGGTTAGGGTTAGGGTTAGGGTTAGGGTTAGGGTTAGGGTTAGGGTTAGGGTTAGGGTTAGGGTTAGGGTTAGGGTTAGGGTTAGGGTTAGGGTTAGGGTTAGGGTTAGGGTTAGGGTTAGGGTTAGGGTTAGGGTTAGGGTTAGGGTTAGGGTTAGGGTTAGGGTTAGGGTTAGGGTTAGGGTTAGGGTTAGGGTTAGGGTTAGGGTTAGGGTTAGGGTTAGGGTTAGGGTTAGGGTTAGGGTTAGGGTTAGGGTTAGGGTTAGGGTTAGGGTTAGGGTTAGGGTTAGGGTTAGGGTTAGGGTTAGGGTTAGGGTTAGGGTTAGGGTTAGGGTTAGGGTTAGGGTTAGGGTTAGGGTTAGGGTTAGGGTTAGGGTTAGGGTTAGGGTTAGGGTTAGGGTTAGGGTTAGGGTTAGGGTTAGGGTTAGGGTTAGGGTTAGGGTTAGGGTTAGGGTTAGGGTTAGGGTTAGGGTTAGGGTTAGGGTTAGGGTTAGGGTTAGGGTTAGGGTTAGGGTTAGGGTTAGGGTTAGGGTTAGGGTTAGGGTTAGGGTTAGGGTTAGGGTTAGGGTTAGGGTTAGGGTTAGGGTTAGGGTTAGGGTTAGGGTTAGGGTTAGGGTTAGGGTTAGGGTTAGGGTTAGGGTTAGGGTTAGGGTTAGGGTTAGGGTTAGGGTTAGGGTTAGGGTTAGGGTTAGGGTTAGGGTTAGGGTTAGGGTTAGGGTTAGGGTTAGGGTTAGGGTTAGGGTTAGGGTTAGGGTTAGGGTTAGGGTTAGGGTTAGGGTTAGGGTTAGGGTTAGGGTTAGGGTTAGGGTTAGGGTTAGGGTTAGGGTTAGGGTTAGGGTTAGGGTTAGGGTTAGGGTTAGGGTTAGGGTTAGGGTTAGGGTTAGGGTTAGGGTTAGGGTTAGGGTTAGGGTTAGGGTTAGGGTTAGGGTTAGGGTTAGGGTTAGGGTTAGGGTTAGGGTTAGGGTTAGGGTTAGGGTTAGGGTTAGGGTTAGGGTTAGGGTTAGGGTTAGGGTTAGGGTTAGGGTTAGGGTTAGGGTTAGGGTTAGGGTTAGGGTTAGGGTTAGGGTTAGGGTTAGGGTTAGGGTTAGGGTTAGGGTTAGGGTTAGGGTTAGGGTTAGGGTTAGGGTTAGGGTTAGGGTTAGGGTTAGGGTTAGGGTTAGGGTTAGGGTTAGGGTTAGGGTTAGGGTTAGGGTTAGGGTTAGGGTTAGGGTTAGGGTTAGGGTTAGGGTTAGGGTTAGGGTTAGGGTTAGGGTTAGGGTTAGGGTTAGGGTTAGGGTTAGGGTTAGGGTTAGGGTTAGGGTTAGGGTTA
>NW_022111409.1:0-39394 GCF_902362185.1 Chanos chanos
TGACTCTTTTGACCTTAAGCGAAAGCTTTACACTTCAGACGCGTTTCTCATCACACAGACACTGCAAATGACACAAAAACAGCTTTTCGGACTGATTTGCAACATTTGCCGCTTAGTTCTTGCACTTTCCCAAACTTTTCTCTTCCATTGACACTCTTTGCGCTAAAGAGTGTTTCTGCGGCCTAAAAAGACCTTTCTGGCTGACTTAAGCCTTTCTGTGCAATGGTTGACTCGAAATGCATCTCTTACAGGCCAAATAAGCTTTCTCTCTCACAAACATTGCGCATGACACAAAACGTGCTTCCCCAGCTCAAATACATGTTTTCTCAGCATGTACAGACCAGTTTGACTCTTTTGACCTTAAGCGAAAGCTTTACACTTCAGACGCGTTTCTCATCACACAGACACTGCAAATGACACAAAAACAGCTTTTCGGACTGATTTGCAACATTTGCCGCTTAGTTCTTGCACTTTCCCAAACTTTTCTCTTCCATTGACACTCTTTGCGCTAAAGAGTGTTTCTGCGGCCTAAAAAGACCTTTCTGTGCAATGGTTGAGTCAAAACGCATCTCTTACAGGCTAAATAAGCTTTCTCTGGTATAAACGTTGCGCATGACAAAAAACGTGCTCCCCCAGCTCAAATACATGTTTTCTCAGCATATACAGACCAGTTTGACTCTTTTGACCAAAAGCGAAAGCTTTACACTTCAGACGCGTTTCTCATCACACAGACACTGCAAATCACACAGAAACAGCTTTTCTGACTGACTTGGAACATTTGCCGCTTAGTTCTTGCACTTTCCCAAACTTTTCTCTTCCATTGACACCCTCTGCGCTAGAGAGTGTTTCTGCGGCCTTAAAAGACCTTTCTGGCTGACTTAAGCCTTTCTGTGCAATGGTTGACTCTAAACGCATCTCTTACAGGCCAAATAAGCTTTCTCTCTCACAAACATTGCGCATGACACAAAACGTGCTTCCCCAGCTCAAATACATGTTTTCTCAGCATGTACAGACCAGTTTGACTCTTTTGACCTTAAGCGAAAGCTTTACACTTCAGACGCGTTTCTCATCACACAGACACTGCAAATGACACAAAAACAGCTTTTCGGACTGATTTGCAACATTTGCCGCTTAGTTCTTGCACTTTCCCAAACTTTTCTCTTCCATTGACACTCTTTGCGCTAAAGAGTGTTTCTGCGGCCTAAAAAGGCCTTTCTGTGCAATGGTTGACTCTAAACGCATCTCTTACAGGCCAAATAAGCTTTCTCTCGCACAAACGTTGCGCATGACACAAAACGTGCTTCCCCAGCTCAAATACATGTTTTCTCAGCATGTACAGGACCAGTTTGAGTGTTTTGACCAAAAGCGAAAGCTTTACACTTCAGACGCGTTTCTCATCACACAGACACTGCAAATGACACAAAAACAGCTTTTCGGACTGATTTGCAACATTTGCCGCTTAGTTCTTGCACTTTCCCAAACTTTTCTCTTCCATTGACACTCTTTGCGCTAAAGAGTGTTTCTGCGGCCTAAAAAGGCCTTTCTGTGCAATGGTTGACTCTAAACGCATCTCTTACAGGCCAAATAAGCTTTCTCTCGCACGAACGTTGCGCATGACACAAAACGTGCTTCCCCAGCTCAAATACATGTTTTCTCAGCATGTACAGACCAGTTTGAGTGTTTTGACCAAAAGCGAAAGCTTTACACTTCAGACGCGTTTCTCATCACACAGACACTGCAATTCACACAGAAACAGCTTTTCTGACTGATTTGGAACATTTGCCGCTTAGTTCTTGCAAGTTCCCAAACCTTTCTCTTCCATTGACACTCTTTACGCTAAAGAGTGTTTCTGCGGCCTAAAAAGACCTTTCTGGCTGACTTAAGCCTTTCTGTGCAATGGTTGACTCGAAATGCATCTCTTACAGGCCAAATAAGCTTTCTCTCTCACAAACATTGCGCATGACACAAAACGTGCTTCCCCAGCTCAAATACATGTTTTCTCAGCATGTACAGACCAGTTTGACTCTTTTGACCAAAAGCGAAAGCTTTACACTTCAGACGCGTTTCTCATCACACAGACACTGCAAATCACACAAAAACAGCTTTTCTGACTGATTTGCAACATTTGCCGCTTAGTTCTTGCACTTTCCCAAACTTTTCTCTTCCATTGACACTCTTTGCGCTAAAGAGTGTTTCTGCGGCCTAAAAAGACCTTTCTGGCTGACTTAAGCCTTTCTGTGCAATGGTTGACTCTAAACGCATCTCTTACAGGCCAAATAAGCTTTCTCTGGCATAAACGTTGCGCATGACACAAAACGTGCTCCCCCAGCTCAAATACATGTTTTCTCAGCATGTACAGACCAGTTTGACTCTTTTGACCTTAAGCGAAAGCTTTACACTTCAGACGCGTTTCTCATCACACAGACACTGCAAATGACACAAAAACAGCTTTTCGGACTGATTTGCAACATTTGCCGCTTAGTTCTTGCACTTTCCCAAACTTTTCTCTTCCATTGACACTCTTTGCGCTAAAGAGTGTTTCTGCGTCCTAAAAAGACCTTTCTGGCTGACTTAAGCCTTTCTGTGCAATGGTTGACTCAAAATGCATCTCTTACAGCCCAAATAAGCTTTCTCTCTCACAAACATTGCGCATGACACAAAACGTGCTTCCCCAGCTCAAATACATGTTTTCTCAGCATTTACAGACCAGTTTCAGTGTTTTGACCTTAAGCGAAAGCTTTACACTTCAGACGCGTTTCACATCACACAGACACTGCAAATGACAAAAAAACAGCTTTTGGGACTGATTTGCAACATTTGCCGCTTAGTTCTTGCACTTTCCCAAACTTTTCTCCTCCATTGACACTCTTTGCGCTAAAGAGTGTTTCTGCGGCCTAAAAACGTCTTTCTGTGCAATGGTTGAGTCAAAACGCATCTCTTACAGGCTAAATAAGCTTTCTCTGGTATAAACGTTGCGCATGACACAAAACGTGCTTCCCCAGCTCAAATACATGTTTTCTCAGCATGTACAGGCCAGTCTCAATGTTTTGACCTAAAGCGAAAGCTTTACACTTCAAACGCGTTTCTCATCACACAGACACTGCAAATCACACAGAAACAGCTTTTCTGACTGATTTGCAACATTTGCCGCTTAGTTCTTGCACTTTCCCAAACTTTTCTCTTCCATTGACACTCTTTGTGCTAAAGAGTGTTTCTGTGGCTTAAAAGACCTTTGGCTGACTTAAGCCTTTCTGTGCAATGGTTGACTCTAAACGCATCTCTTACAGGCCAAATAAGCTTTCTCTTGCACAAACGTTGTGTATGACACAAAACGTGCTTCCCCAGCTCAAATACATGTTTTCTCAGCATGTACAGGCCAGTCTCAATGTTTTGACCTAAAGCGAAAGCTTTACACTTCAGACGCGTTTCTCATCACACAGACACTGCAAATCACACAGAAACAGCTTTTCTGACTGATTTGCAACATTTGCCGCTTAGTTCTTGCACTTTCCCAAACTTTTCTCTTCCATTGACACTCTTTACGCTAAAGAGTGTTTCTGCAGCCTAAAAAGACCTTTCTGGCTGACTTAAGCCTTTCTGTGCAATGGTTGACTCGAAATGCATCTCTTACAGCCCAAATAAGCTTTCTCTGGCACAAACGTTGCGCATGACACAAAACGTGCTCCCCCAGCTCAAATACATGTTTTCTCAGCATGTACAGACCAGTTTGACTCTTTTGACCAAAAACGAAAGCTTTACACTTCAGACGCGTTTCTCATCACACAGACAGTGCAAATCACGCAAAAACAGCTTTTCTGACTGATTTGCAACATTTGCCGCTTAGTTCTTGCACTTTCCCAAACTTTTCTCGTCCATTGACACTCTTTGCGCTAAAGAGTGTTTCTGCGGCCTAAAAAGTCCTTTCTGTGCAATGGTTGACTCTAAACGCATCTCTTACAGGCCAGATAAGCTTTCTCTGGCACAAACGTTGCGCATGAAACAAAACGTGCTCCCCCAGCTCAAATACATGTTTTCTCAGCATGTACAGGCCAGTTTGAGTGTTTTGACCTTAAGCGAAAGCTTTACACTTCAGACGCTGTTTCTCATCACACAGACACTGCAAATCACACAGAAACAGCTTTTCTGACTGACTTGCAACATTTGCCGCTTAGTTCTTGCACTTTCCCAAACTTTTCTCTTCCATTGACACCCTCTGCGCTAGAGAGTGTTTCTGTGCCCTTAAAAGACCTTTCTGGCTGACTTAAGCCTTTCTGTGCAATGGTTGACTCGAAATGCATCTCTTACAGGCCAAATAAGCTTTCTCTGGCACAAACGTTGCGCATGACACAAAACGTGCTCCCCAGCTCAAATACATGTTTTCTCAGCATGTACAGACCAGTTTGACTCTTTTGACCAAAAGCGAAAGCTTTACACTTCAGACGCGTTTCTCATCACACAGACAGTGCAAATCACACAAAAACAGCTTTTCTGACTGATTTGCAACATTTGCCGCTTAGTTCTTGCACTTTCCCAAACTTTTCTCTTCCATTGACACTCTTTGCGCTAAAGAGTGTTTCTGCGGCCTAAAAGACCTTGTGGATGACTTAAGCCTTTCTGTGCAATGGTTGACTCTAAACGCATCTCTTACAGGCCAAATAAGCTTTCTCTGGCACAAACGTTGCGCATGACACAAAACGTGCTTCCCCAGCTCAAATACATGTTTTCTCAGCATGTACAGGCCAGTTTGAGTGTTTTGACCTAAAGCGAAAGCTTTACACTTCAGACGCGTTTCTCATCACACAGACACTGCAAATCACACAGAAACAGCTTTTCTGACTGATTTGCAACATTTGCCGCTTAGTTCTTGCACTTTCCCAAACTTTTCTCTTCCATTGACACTCTTTGCGCTAAAGAGTGTTTCTGCGGCCTAAAAAGACCTTTCTGGCTGACTTAAGCCTTTCTGTGCAATGGTTGACTCTAAATGCATCTCTTACAGGCCAAATAAGCTTTCTCTGGCACAAACGTTGCGCATGACACAAAACGTGCTTCCCCAGCTCAAATACATGTTTTCTCAGCATGTACAGGCCAGTTTGACTCTTTTGACCAAAAGCGAAAGCTTTACACTTCAAACGCGTTTCTCATCACACAGACACTGCAAATGACACAAAAACAGCTTTTCGGACTGATTTGCAACATTTGCCGCTTAGTTCTTGCACTTTCCCAAACTTTTCTCTTCCATTGACACTCTTTGCGCTAAAGAGTGTTTCTGCGGCCTAAAAAGACCTTTCTGGCTGACTTAAGCCTTTCTGTGCAATGGTTGACTCTAAACGCATCTCTTACAGGCCAAATAAGCTTTCTCTGGCACAAACGTTGCGCATGACACAAAACGTGCTCCCCAGCTCAAATACATGTTTTCTCAGCATGTACAGGCCAGTTTCGACTGTTTTGACCTAAAGCGAAAGCTTTACACTTCAGACGCGTTTCTCATCACACAGACACTGCAAATCACACAGAAACAGCTTTTCTGACTGATTTGCAACATTTGCCGCTTAGTTCTTGCACTTTCCCAAACTTTTCTCTTCCATTGACACTCTTTGCGCTAAAGAGTGTTTCTGCGGCCTAAAAAGACCTTTCTGGCTGACTTAAGCCTTTCTGTGCAATGGTTGACTCTAAACGCATCTCTTACAGGCCAAATAAGCTTTCTCTCTCACAAACATTGCGCATGACACAAAACGTGCTTCCCCAGCTCAAATACATGTTTTCTCAGCATGTACAGGCCAGTCTCGACTGTTTTGACCTAAAGCGAAAGCTTTACACTTCAAACGCGTTTCTCATCACACAGACACTGCAAATGCACACAGAATCAGCTTTTCGGACTGATTTGCAACATTTGCCGCTTAGTTCTTGCACTTTCCCAAACTTTTCTCTTCCATTGACACTCTTGTGCGTAAAGAGTGTTTCTGCGGCCTAAAAAGGCCTTTCTGTGCAATGGTTGACTCTAAACGCATCTCTTACAGGCCAAATAAGCTTTCTCTGGCATAAACGTTGCGCATGACACAAAACGTGCTTCCCCAGCTCAAATACATGTTTTCTCAGCATGTACAGGCCAGTTTGAGTGTTTTGACCAAAAGCGAAAGCTTTACACTTCAGACGCGTTTCTCATCACACAGACACTGCAAATGACACAAAAACAGCTTTTCGGACTGATTTGCAACATTTGCCGCTTAGTTCTTGCACTTTCCCAAACTTTTCTCTTCCATTGACACTCTTTGCGCTAAAGAGTGTTTCTGCGGCCTAAAAAGGCCTTTCTGTGCAATGGTTGACTCTAAACGCATCTCTTACAGGCCAAATAAGCTTTCTCTCGCACAAACGTTGCGCATGACACAAAACGTGCTTCCCCAGCTCAAATACATGTTTTCTCAGCATGTACAGACCAGTTTGACTGTTTTGACCAAAAGCGAAAGCTTTACACTTCAGACGCGTTTCTCATCACACAGACACTGCAAATCACACAGAAACAGCTTTTCTGACTGATTTGCAACATTTGCCGCTTAGTTCTTGCACTTTCCCAAACTCTTCTCTTCCATTGACACTCTTTGTGCTAAAGAGTGTTTCTGTGGCTTAAAAAGACCTTTGTGGCTGACTTAAGCCTTTCTGTGCAATGGTTGACTCTAAACGCATCTCTTACAGGCCAAATAAGCTTTCTCTTGTACAAACGTTGCGTATGACACAAAATGTGCTTCCCCAGCTCAAATACATGTTTTCTCAGCATGTACAGGCCAGTCTCAATGTTTTGACCTAAAGCGAAAGCTTTACACTTCAAACGCGTTTCTCATCACACAGACACTGCAAATCAGACACAAACAGCTTTTCTGACTGATTTGCAACATTTGCCGCTTAGTTCTTGCACTTTCCCAAACTTTTCTCTTCCATTGACACTGTTTGTGTTAAAGAGTGTTTCTGTGGCTTAAAAAGACCTTTGTGGCTGACTTAAGCCTTTCTGTGCAATGGTTGACTCTAAACGCATCTCTTACAGGCCAAATAAGCTTTCTCTGGCATAAACGTTGTGTATGACACAAAATGTGCTTCCCCAGCTCAAATACATGTTTTCTCAGCATGTACAGGCCAGTCTCAATGTTTTGACCTAAAGCGAAAGCTTTACACTTCAAACGCGTTTCTCATCACACAGACACTGCAAATCAGACACAAAACAGCTTTTCGGACTGATTTGCAACATTTGCCGCTTAGTTCTTGCACTTTCCCAAACTTTTCTCTTCCATTGACACTCTTTGCGCTAAAGAGTGTTTCTGCGGCCTTAAAAAGACCTTTCTGGCTGACTTAAGCCTTTCTGTGCAATGGTTGACTCTAAACGCATCTCTTACAGGCCAAATAAGCTTTCTCTCTGTACAAACATTGCGCATGACACAAAACGTGCTTCCCCAGCTCAAATACATGTTTTCTCAGCATGTACAGACCAGTTCGAATGTTTTGACCTAAAGCGAAAGCTTTACACTTCAAACGCGTTTCTCATCACACAGACACTGCAAATGACACACAAACAGCTTTTCTGACTGATTTGCAACATTTGCCGCTTAGTTCTTGCACTTTCCCAAACTTTTCTCTTCCATTGACACTCTTTGCGCTAAAGAGTGTTTCTGCGGCCTAAAAAGACCTTTCTGGCTGACTTAAGCCTTTCTGTGCAATGGTTGACTCTAAACGCATCTCTTACAGGCCAAATAAGCTTTCTCTGTCACAAACGTTGCGCATGACACAAAACGTGCTTCCCCCAGCTCAAATACATGTTTTCTCAGCATGTACAGGCCAGTCTCAATGTTTTGACCAAAAGCGAAAGCTTTACACTTCAAACGCGTTTCTCAACACACAGACACTGCAAATCACACACAAACAGCTTTTCTGACTGATTTGCAACATTTGCCGCTTAGTTCTTGCACTTTCCCAAACTTTTCTCTTCCATTGACACTCTTTGCGCTAAAGAGTGTTTCTGCGGCCTAAAAAGACCTTTCTGGCTGACTTAAGCCTTTCTGTGCAATGGTTGACTCTAAACGCATCTCTTACAGGCCAAATAAGCTTTCTCTGTGCACAAACGTTGCGCATGACACAAAACGTGCTCCCCCAGCTCAAATACATGTTTTCTCAGCATATACAGGCAAGTTTGAGTGTTTTGACCTTAAGCGAAAGCTTTACACTTCAGACGCGTTTCTCATCACACAGACACTGCAAATGACACAAAAACAGCTTTTCGGACTGATTTGCAACATTTGCCGCTTAGTTCTTGCACTTTCCCAAACTTTTCTCTTCCATTGACACTCTTTGCGCTAAAGAGTGTTTCTGCGGCCTAAAAGACCTTTCTGGCTGACTTAAGCCTTTCTGTGCAATGGTTGACTCTAAACGCATCTCTTACAGGCCAAATAAGCTTTCTCTCGCACAAACGTTGCGCATGACACAAAACGTGCTTCCCCAGCTCAAATACATGTTTTCTCAGCATGTACAGACCAGTTTGACTATTTTGACCAAAAGCGAAAGCTTTACACTTCAGACGCGTTTCTCATCACACAGACACTGCAAATTCACACAAAACAGCTTTTCTGACTGATTTGCAACATTTGCCGCTTAGTTCTTGCACTTTCCCAAACTTTTCTCTTCCATTGACACTCTTTGCGCTAAAGAGTGTTTCTGCGGCCTAAAAAGACCTTTCTGGCTGACTTAAGCCTTTCTGTGCAATGGTTGACTCTAAACGCATCTCTTACAGGCCAAATAAGCTTTCTCTGGCACAAACGTTGCGCATGACACAAAACGTGCTTCCCCAGCTCAAATACATGTTTTCTCAGCATGTACAGGCCAGTTTCACTGTTTTGACCAAAAGCGAAAGCTTTACACTTCAAACGCGTTTCTCAACACACAGACACTGCAAATCACACACAAACAGCTTTTCTGACTGATTTGCAACATTTGCCGCTTAGTTCTTGCACTTTCCCAAACTTTTCTCTTCCATTGACACTCTTTGCGCTAAAGAGTGTTTCTGCGGCCTAAAAAGACCTTGTGGCTGACTTAAGCCTTTCTGTGCAATGGTTGACTCTAAACGCATCTCTTACAGGCCAAATAAGCTTTCTCTGGCACAAACGTTGCGCATGAAACAAAACGTGCTCCCCCAGCTCAAATACATGTTTTCTCAGCATGTACAGGCCAGTTTGAGTGTTTTGACCTTAAGCGAAAGCTTTACACTTCGGACGTGTTTCTCATCACACAGACACTGCAAATCACACAGAAACAGCTTTTCTGACTGACTTGGAACATTTGCCGCTTAGTTCTTGCACTTTCCCAAACTTTTCTCTTCCATTGACACCCTCTGCGCTAGAGAGTCTTTCTGTGCCCTTAAAAGACCTTTCCGGCTGACTTAAGCCTTTCTGTGCAATGGTTGACTCAAAATGCATCTCTTACAGGCCAAATAAGCTTTCTCTGGCACAAACGTTGCGCATGACACAAAACGTGCTCCCCCAGCTCAAATACATGTTTTCTCAGCATGTACAGACCAGTTTGACTCTTTTGACCAAAAACGAAAGCTTTACACTTCAGACGCGTTTCTCATCACACAGACAATGCAAATCACGCAAAAACAGCTTTTCTGACTGATTTGCAACATTTGCCGCTTAGTTCTTGCACTTTCCCAAACTTTTCTCTTCCATTGACACTCTTTGTGCTAAAGAGTGTTTCTGTGGCTTAAAAAGACCTTTGTGGCTGACTTAAGCCTTTCTGTGCAATGGTTGACTCTAAACGCATCTCTTACAGGCCAAATAAGCTTTCTCTTGTACAAACGTTGCGTATGACACAAAATGTGCTTCCCCAGCTCAAATACATGTTTTCTCAGCATGTACAGGCCAGTCTCAATGTTTTGACCTAAAGCGAAAGCTTTACACTTCAAACGCGTTTCTCATCACACAGACACTGCAAATCAGACACAAACAGCTTTTCTGACTGATTTGCAACATTTGCCGCTTAGTTCTTGCACTTTCCCAAACTCTTCTCTTCCATTGACACTCTTTGTGCTAAAGAGTGTTTCTGTGGCTTAAAAAGACCTTTGTGGCTGACTTAAGCCTTTCTGTGCAATGGTTGACTCTAAACGCATCTCTTACAGGCCAAATAAGCTTTCTCTGGCATAAACGTTGTGTATGACACAAAATGTGCTTCCCCAGCTCAAATACATGTTTTCTCAGCATGTACAGGCCAGTCTCAATGTTTTGACCAAAAGCGAAAGCTTTACACTTCAAACGCGTTTCTCATCACACAGACACTGCAAATCACACAGAATCAGCTTTTCGGACTGATTTGCAACATTTGCCGCTTAGTTCTTGCACTTTCCCAAACTTTTCTCTTCCATTGACACTCTTTGTGTTAAAGAGTGTTTCTGCGGCCTAAAAAGACCTTTCTGGCTGACTTAAGCCTTTCTGTGCAATGGTTGACTCTAAACGCATCTCTTACAGGCCAAATAAGCTTTCTCTGGCACAAACGTTGCGCATGACACAAAACGTGCTCCCCCAGCTCAAATACATGTTTTCTCAGCATGTACAGGCCAGTTTCAATGTTTTGACCTAAAGCGAAAGCTTTACACTTCAAACGCGTTTCTCATCACACAGACACTGCAAATCAGACACAAACAGCTTTTCGGACTGATTTGCAACATTTGCCGCTTAGTTCTTGCACTTTCCCAAACTTTTCTCTTCCATTGACACTCTTTGTGCTAAAGAGTGTTTCTGTGGCTTAAAAAGACCTTTGTGGCTGACTTAAGCCTTTCTGTGCAATGGTTGACTCTAAACGCATCTCTTACAGGCCAAATAAGCTTTCTCTGGCACAAACGTTGTGTATGACACAAAACGTGCTTCCCCAGCTCAAATACATGTTTTCTCAGCATGTACAGGCCAGTTTGACTGTTTTGACCTAAAGCGAAAGCTTTACACTTCAAACGCGTTTCTCATCACACAGACACTGCAAATCACACAGAATCAGCTTTTCGGACTGATTTGCAACATTTGCCGCTTAGTTCTTGCACTTTCCCAAACTTTTCTCTTCCATTGACACTCTTTGTGCTAAAGAGTGTTTCTGCGGCCTAAAAAATGAGATCCTTTCTGTGCAATGGTTGACTCTAAACGCATCTCTTACAGGCCAAATAAGCTTTCTCTGGCACAAACGTTGCGCATGACACAAAACGTGCTCCCCCAGCTCAAATACATGTTTTCTCAGCATGTACAGGCCAGTTTGACTGTTTTGACCTTAAGCGAAAGCTTTACACTTCAGACGCGTTTCTCATCACACAGACACTGCAAATCACACAGAAACAGCTTTTCTGACTGATTTGCAACATTTGCCGCTTAGTTCTTGCACTTTCCCAAACTTTTCTCTTCCATTGACACCCTCTGCGCTAAAGAGTGTTTCTGTGGCCTTAAAAGACCTTTCTGGCTGACTTAAGCCTTTCTGTGCAATGGTTGACTCTAAACGCATCTCTTACAGGCCAAATAAGCTTTCTCTGGCACAAACGTTGCGCATGACACAAAACGTGCTCCCCCAGCTCAAATACATGTTTTCTCAGCATGTACAGGCCAGTTTGACTCGTTTTGACCAAAAGCGAAAGCTTTACACTTCAGACGCGTTTCTCATCACACAGACACTGCAAATCACACAAAAACAGCTTTTCGGACTGATTTGCAACATTTGCCGCTTAGTTCTTGCACTTTCCCAAACTTTTCTCTTCCATTGACACTCTTTGTGCTAAAGAGTGTTTCTGCGGCCTAAAAAGACCTTTCTGTGCAATGGTTGACTCTAAACGCATCTCTTACAGGCCAAATAAGCTTTCTCTGGCACAAACGTTGCGCATGACACGAAACGTGCTCCCCCAGCTCAAATACATGTTTTCTCAGCATGTACAGGCCAGTTTGACTGTTTTGACCTAAAGCGAAAGCTTTACACTTCAAACGCGTTTCTCATCACACAGACACTGCAAATCACACAAAAACAGCTTTTCTGACTGATTTGCAACATTTGCCGCTTAGTTCTTGCACTTTCCCAAACTTTTCTCTTCCATTGACACTCTTTGCGCTAAAGAGTGTTTCTGCGGCCTAAAAAGACCTTTCTGGCTGACTTAAGCCTTTCTGTGCAATGGTTGACTCTAAACGCATCTCTTACAGGCCAAATAAGCTTTCTCTGGCACAAACGTTGCGCATGACACAAAACGTGCTCCCCCAGCTCAAATACATGTTTTCTCAGCATGTACAGACCAGTTTGACTGTTTTGACCAAAAGCGAAAGCTTTACACTTCAAGACGCGTTTCTCATCACACAGACACTGCAAATCACACAAAAACAGCTTTTCGGACTGATTTGCAACATTTGCCGCTTAGTTCTTGCACTTTCCCAAACTTTTCTCTTCCATTGACACTCTTTGCGCTAAAGAGTGTTTCTGCGGCCTAAAAAGACCTTTCTGGCTGACTTAAGCCTTTCTGTGCAATGGTTGACTCTAAACGCATCTCTTACAGGCCAAATAAGCTTTCTCTGGCACAAACGTTGCGCATGACACAAAACGTGCTCCCCCAGCTCAAATACATGTTTTCTCAGCATGTACAGGCCAGTTTGACTGTTTTGACCAAAAGCGAAAGCTTTACACTTCAGACGCGTTTCTCATCACACAGACACTGCAAATCACACAGAAACAGCTTTTCTGACTGATTTGCAACATTTGCCGCTTAGTTCTTGCACTTTCCCAAACTTTCTCTTCCATTGACACTCTTTGCGCTAAAGAGTGTTTCTGCGGCCTAAAAAGACCTTTCTGGCTGACTTAAGCCTTTCTGTGCAATGGTTGACTCTAAACTGCATCTCTTACAGGCCAAATAAGCTTTCTCTCTGCACAAACAGTTGCGCATGACACAAAACGTGCTTCCCCAGCTCAAATACATGTTTTCTCAGCATGTACAGGCCAGTTTGACTGTTTTGACCTTAAGCGAAAGCTTTACACTTCAGAACGCGTTTCTCATCACACAGACACTGCAAATCACACAAAAACAGCTTTTCGTGACTGATTTGCAACATTTGCCGCTTAGTTCTTGCACTTTCCCAAACTTTTCTCTTCCATTGACACTCTTTGCGCTAAAGAGTGTTTCTGCGGCCTAAAAAGACATTTTGGCTGACTTAACCTTTTCTGTGCAATGGTTGACTCTAAACGCATCTCTTACAGGCCAAATAAGCTTTCTCTGGCACAAACGTTGCGCATGACACAAAACGTGCTCCCCCAGCTCAAATACATGTTTTCTCAGCATGTACAGGCCAGTCTCAATGTTTTGACCTAAAGCGAAAGCTTTACACTTCAAACGCGTTTCTCATCACACAGACACTGCAAATCACACAGAAACAGCTTTTCTGACTGATTTGCAACATTTGCCGCTTAGTTCTTGCACTTTCCCAAACTCTTCTCTTCCATTGACACTCTTTGTGCTAAAGAGTGCTTTCTGCTGGCCTTAAAAAGACCTTTCTGGCTGACTTAAGCCTTTCTGTGCAATGGTTGACTCTAAACGCATCTCTTACAGGCCAAATAAGCTTTCTCTGGCACAAACGTTGCGCATGACACAAAACGTGCTCCCCAGCTCAAATACATGTTTTCTCAGCATGTACAGGCCAGTTTCACTGTTTTGACCTAAAGCGAAAGCTTTACACTTCAAACGCGTTTCTCATCACACAGACACTGCAAATCACACAAAACAGCTTTTCGGACTGATTTGCAACATTTGCCGCTTAGTTCTTGCACTTTCCCAAACTTTTCTCTTCCATTGACACTCTTTGTGCTAAAGAGTGTTTCTGTGGCTTAAAAAGACCTTTGTGGCTGACTTAAGCCTTTCTGTGCAATGGTTGACTCTAAACGCATCTCTTACAGGCCAAATAAGCTTTCTCTGGCATAAACGTTGTGTATGACACAAAATGTGCTTCCCCAGCTCAAATACATGTTTTCTCAGCATGTACAGGCCAGTCTCAATGTTTTGACCTAAAGCGAAAGCTTTACACTTCAAACGCGTTTCTCATCACACAGACACTGCAAATCAGACACAAACAGCTTTTCGGACTGATTTGCAACATTTGCCGCTTAGTTCTTGCACTTTCCCAAACTTTTCTCTTCCATTGACACTCTTTGTGCTAAAGAGTGTTTCTGTGCCCTTAAAAGACCTTTCTGGCTGACTTAAGCCTTTCTGTGCAATGGTTGACTCAAAATGCATCTCTTACAGCCCAAATAAGCTTTCTCTCTCACAAACATTGCGCATGACACAAAACGTGCTTCCCCAGCTCAAATACATGTTTTCTCAGCATGTACAGACCAGTTTGAGTGTTTTGACCTTAAGCGAAAGCTTTACACTTCAGACGCGTTTCTCATCACACAGACACTGCAAATGACACAAAAACAGCTTTTCGGACTGATTTGCAACATTTGCCGCTTAGTTCTTGCACTTTCCCAAACTTTTCTCTTCCATTGACACTCTTTGCGCTAAAGAGTGTTTCTGCGGCCTAAAAAGGCCTTTCTGTGCAATGGTTGACTCTAAACGCATCTCTTACAGGCCAAATAAGCTTTCTCTGGCACGAACGTTGCGCATGACACAAAACGTGCTTCCCCAGCTCAAATACATGTTTTCTCAGCATGTACAGACCAGTTTGAGTGTTTTGACCAAAAGCGAAAGCTTTACACTTCAGACGCGTTTCTCATCACACAGACACTGCAATTCACACAGAAACAGCTTTTCTGACTGATTTGGAACATTTGCCGCTCAGTTCTTGCAAGTTCCCAAACCTTTCTCTTCCATTGACACTCTTTACGCAAAAGAGTGTTTCTGCAGCCTAAAAAGACCTTTCTGGCTGACTTAAGCCTTTCTGTGCAATGGTTGACTCGAAATGCATCTCTTACAGCCCAAATAAGCTTTCTCTCTCACAAACATTGCGCATGACACAAAACGTGCTTCCCCAGCTCAAATACATGTTTTCTCAGCATGTACAGACCAGTTTGACTCTTTTGACCAAAAGCGAAAGCTTTACACTTCAGACACGTTTCTCATCACACAGACAGTGCAAATCACGCAAAAACAGCTTTTCTGACTGATTTGCAACATTTGCCGCTTAGTTCTTGCACTTTCCCAAACTTTTCTCCTCCATTGACACTCTTTGCGCTAAAGAGTGTTTCTGCGGCCTAAAAAGTCCTTTCTGTGCAATGGTTGACTCTAAACGCATCTCTTACAGGCCAAATAAGCTTTCTCTGGCACAAACGTTGCGCATGACACAAAACGTGCTCCCCCAGCTCAAATACATGTTTTCTCAGCATGTACAGGACCAGTTTGACTCGTTTTGACCTAAAGCGAAAGCTTTACACTTCAGACGCGTTTCTCATCACACAGACACTGCAAATGACACAAAAACAGCTTTTCGGACTGATTTGCAACATTTGCCGCTTAGTTCTTGCACTTTCCCAAACTTTTCTCTTCCATTGACACTCTTTGCGCTAAAGAGTGTTTCTGCGGCCTAAAAAGGACTTTCTGTGCAATGGTTGACTCTAAACGCATCTCTTACAGGCCAAATAAGCTTTCTCTGGCACAAACGTTGCGCATGACACAAACGTGCTCCCCCAGCTCAAATACATGTTTTCTCAGCATGTACAGGCCAGTTTGACTGTTTTGACCAAAAGCGAAAGCTTTACACTTCAGACGCGTTTCTCATCACACAGACACTGCAAATCACACAAAAACAGCTTTTCGGACTGATTTGCAACATTTGCCGCTTAGTTCTTGCACTTTCCCAAACTTTTCTCTTCCATTGACACTCTTTGCGCTAAAGAGTGTTTCTGCGGCCTAAAAAGGCCTTTCTGTGCAATGGTTGACTCTAAACGCATCTCTTACAGGCCAAATAAGCTTTCTCTGGCACAAACGTTGCGCATGACACAAAACGTGCTCCCCAGCTCAAATACATGTTTTCTCAGCATGTACAGGCCAGTTTGACTGTTTTGACCAAAAGCGAAAGCTTTACACTTCAGACGCGTTTCTCATCACACAGACACTGCAAATCACACAGAAACAGCTTTTCTGACTGATTTGGCAACATTTGCCGCTTAGTTCTTGCACTTTCCCAAACTTTTCTCTTCCATTGACACCTCTTGCGCTAAAGAGTGTTTCTGCGGCCTAAAAAGACCTTTCTGGCTGACTTAAGCCTTTCTGTGCAATGGTTGACTCAAAATGCATCTCTTACAGGCCAAATAAGCTTTCTCTCTCACAAACATTGCGCATGACACAAAACGTGCTTCCCCCAGCTCAAATACATGTTTTCTCAGCATGTACAGACCAGTTTGACTCTTTTGACCTTAAGCGAAAGCTTTACACTTCAGACGCGTTTCTCATCACACAGACACTGCAAATGACACAAAAACAGCTTTTCGGACTGATTTGCAACATTTGCCGCTTAGTTCTTGCACTTTCCCAAACTTTTCTCTTCCATTGACACTCTTTGCGCTAAAGAGTGTTTCTGCGGCCTAAAAAGACCTTTCTGGGTTAGGGTTAGGTGCTAGGATTAGGGGTTAGGGGTTAGTGTTAAGGTTAGTGTTAGGGGTTAGCGTTAGGGTTAGGATAAGGGATGAAAACCACTCCAAGGTCATCCCTCAGCCAATAACTTTTTTTCTGAAGGTGGTAGAGACTTGGAACGAGTGTCCAACTAGGGGTTTTCGAGGATTCCCTTTCCAACGTTAGCAGTCCCGAGTGTCTAGGACAAGGGGAACTGCCCGAAACCTCCGTGGAGGCCATTTCAAAGTCATCCCTCGGTCAATAACTTTTTTTCTGAAGGTCACAGAGACTTGGAAGCAGTGTCCAACTATGGGTTGTTGAGGATGCCCTTTCCAACGGTACCAGCCCCGAGTTTGTGCGACAAGCAGAAGTGTTCTTTTGGTTGCAGACTTGGTGTTTGTTGTATTTGGTTGTGTTTTAGGGTTAGTAGTTGAATGAAATTGGAATTGAAAGTCTTGTTAGGGTTAAAGACTTGGACAGAAAGAAAAAGGGTTAAGGTTAGGGTTAGGGATTGGTAAGGATTCCATGTAAAAGTGTATTATGAGACTGTCTAGGGTTAGGGTTAGGGTTAGAATTGATGGTCATTTAAGGCCAGAACTGAAATTGGGTTAGGGTTAGGGTTAGGGTTAGGAATAAGGGATGAAAACCACTCCAAGGTCATCCCTCGGCCAATAACTTTTTTTCTGAAGTTGGTAGAGACTTGGAACCAGTGTCCGCCTGGGGTTTTTTGAGGATGCCCTTTCAAACGGTATCAGTCCCGAGTGTCTACGACAACCGGAAGTGCCGGAAACTTCCGCCGGACCCCTTTCAAAGTCATCCCTCGGTCAATAACTTTTTTTCTGAAGGTGGTAGAGACTTGGAATCAATTTCTACATAGGGTTTTTTGAGAATGCCCTTTCCAAGGGTACCAGCCCCGAGTTTGTGCGACAACCAGAAGTGCCCGAAAGCTCCATCGAGGCGATTTCAAAGTCATCCCTTGGTCAATAACTTTTTTCCGAAGGTCATAGAGACTTAGAAGTAGTGTCCAACTAGGGGTTTTTGAGGATGCCCTTTCCAAAGGTACCAGCCCCGAGTTTCTAGGACAAGAGGAAGTGTTCTTTTAGTTGGCAGACTTGGTGTTTGTTGTATTGGGTTGTGTATTAGGGCTAGTAGTTGAATGAAATTGGAATTGCAAGTGTTGTTAGGGTTAAAGACTTGGGGAAAAAAAAGGGTTAGGGTTAGGGTCAGGGTCAGGGGTTAGGGGTTAGGGTTAGGGTTAGGGTTAGGATAAGGGATGAAAACCACTCCAAGGTCATCCCTCGGCCAATAACTTTTTTTCTGAAGGCGGTAGAGACTTGGAACCCGTGTCCGCCTGAGGGTCTTGGAGGATGCCCTTTCCAACGGTAGCAGTCCCGAGTGTCTAGGACAAGGGGAAGTGCCCGAAAGCTCCGTGGAGGCCATTTCAAAGTCATCCCTCGGTCAATAACTTTTTTTCTGAAGGTCACAGAGACTTGGAACCGGTGTCCAACCAGGGGTTTTGGAGGACGCCCTTTCCAACGGTACCAGCCCCGAGTTTGTGCGACAAGCAGAGGTGTTCTTTTGGTCGGCAAACTTGGTGTTTGTTGTATTTGGTTGTGTTTTAGGGTTAGTAGTGGAATGAAATTGGAATTGAAAGTCTTGTTAGGGTTAAAGACTTGGACAGAAAGAAAAAGGGTTAAGGTTAGGGTTAGGGATTGGTAAGGGTTCCATGTAAAAGTGTATTATGAGACTGTCTAGGGTTAGGGTTAGGGTTAGGGTTAGGATAAGGGATGAAAACCACTCCAAGGTCATCCCTCGGCCAATAACTTTTTTTCTGAAGGTGGTAGAGACTTGGAACCCGTGTCCGCCTGGGGGTTTTGGAGGATGCCCTTTCCAATGGTAGCAGTCCCGAGTGTCTAGGACAAGGGGAAGTGCCCGAAAGCTCCGTGGAGGCCATTTCAAAGTCATCCCTCGGTCAATAACTTTTTTTCTGAAGGTCACAGAGACTTGGAACCGGTGTCCAACCAGGGGTTTTGGAGGACGCCCTTTCCAACGGTACCAGCCCCGAGTTTGTGCGACAAGCAGAGGTGTTCTTTTGGTCGGCAGACTTGGTGTTTGTTGTATTTGGTTGTGTTTTAGGGTTAGGAGTGGAATGAAATTGGGATTGAAAGTGTTGTTAGGGTTAAAGACTTGGACAGAAAGAAAAAGGGTTAGGGTTAGGGTTAGGGTTAGGATAAGGGATGAAAACCACTCCAAGGTCATCCCTCGGCCAATAACTTTTTTTCCGAAGGTGGTAGAGACTTGGAACCTGTGTCCGCCTGGGGGTTTTCGAGGATGCCCTTTCCAATGGTAGCAGTCCCGAGTGTCTAGGGCAAGGGGAAGTGCCCGAAAGCTCCGTGGAGGCCAGTTCAAAGTCATCCCTCGGTCAATAACTTTTTTTCTGAAGGTCACAGAGACTTGGAACCGGTGTCCAACCAGGGGTTTTGGAGGACGCCCTTTCCAACGGTACCAGCCCCGAGTTTGTGCGACAAGCAGAGGTGTTCTTTTGGTTGGCAGACTTGGTGTTTGTTGTATTTGGTTGTGTTTTAGGGTTAGGAGTGGAATGAAATTGGAATTGAAAGTGTTGTTAGGGTTAAAGACTTGGACAGAAAGAAAAAGGGTTAAGGTTAGGGTTAGGGATTGGTAAGGGTTCCATGTAAAAGTGTATTATGAGACTGTCTAGGGTTAGGGTTAAGGTGAGAATTGATGGTCATTTAAGGCCAGAACTGAAATTGGGTTAGGGTTAGGGTGAGGTTAGGGTTAGGGATAGGTTAGGGTTAGGGTTAAATCTAAGTTTTAGGGTTCGGGTTAGGGTTCGGGTTAGGGTTAGGGTTCGGGTTAGGGTTAGGGTTCGGGTTAGGGTTCGGGTTAGGGTTAGGGTTAGGGTTAGGATAAGGGGTTAGGGTTAGGGTTAGGGTTAGAATAAGGGATGAAAACCACTCCAAGGTCATCCCTCGGCCAATAACTTTTTTTCTGAAGGTAGTAGAGACTTGGAACCAGTGTCCGCCTGGGGGTTTTCGAGGATGCCCTTTCCAACGGTATCAGTCCCGAGTTTCTACGACAACCAGAAGTGCCGGAAACTTCCGCCGGACCCCTTTCAAAGTCATCCCTCAGTCAATAACTTTTTTTCTGAAGGTGGTAGAGACTTGGAATCAATTTCTACATAGGGGTTTTTGAGGATGCCCTTTCCAACGGTAGCAGCCCCGAGTTTCTACGACAACCAGAAGTGCCCGAAAGCTGAGTCGAGGCCATTTCAAAGTCATCCCTCGGTCAATAACTTTTTTTCTGAAGGTCACAGAGACTTAGCACCAGTGTCCAACTAGGGGTTTTTGAGGATGCCCTTTCCAACGGTATCAGTCGACAAGCAGAAGTGTTCTTTTGGTTGGCAGACTTGGTGTTTGTTGTATTTGGTTGTGTTTTAGGGTTAGTAGTTGAATGAAATTGGAATTCAAAGTGTTGTTAGGGTTAAAGACTTGGACAGAAAGAAAAAGGGTTAAGGTTAGGGTTAGGGATTGGTTAGGGTTAGGGTTAGGGTTCGGGTTAGGTTTTTGGAGGGTTAGGGTTAGGGTTAGGGTTAGGGTTAGGGTTAGGGTTAGGATAAGGGATGAAAACCACTCCAAGGTCATCCCTCGGCCAATAACTTTTTTTCTGAAGATGGTAGAGACTTGGAACCCGTGTCCGCCTGGGGGTTTTGGAGGATGCCCTTTCCAACGGTAGCAGTCCCGAGTGTCTAGGACAAGGGGAAGTGCCCGAAAGCTCCGTGGAGGCCATTTCAAAGTCATCCCTCGGTCAATAACTTTTTTTCTGAAGGTCACAGAGACTTGGAAGCGGTGTCCAACCAGGGGTTTTGGAGGACGCCCTTTCCAAGGGTACCAGCCCCGAGTTTGTGCGACAAGCAGAGGTGTTCTTTTGGTCGGCAGACTTGGTGTTTGTTGTATTTGGTTGTGTTTTAGGGTTAGTAGTGGAATGAAATTGGCATTGAAAGTCTTGTTAGGGTTAAAGACTTGGACAGAAAGAAAAAGGGTTAAGGTTAGGGTTAGGGATTGGTGAGGGTTCCATGTAAAAGTGTATTATGAGACTGTCTAGGGTTAGGGTTAGGGTTAGGTTAGGGTTAGGGATAGGTTAGGGTTAGGCTTAAATCTAAGTTTTAGGGTTCGGGTTAGGGTTCGGGTTAGGGTTAGGGTTACGTTACAGGATAAGGGATGAAAACCACTCCAAGGGTTAGGGTTAGGGTTCGGGTTAGGGTTAGGGTTCGGGTTAGGGTTAGGGTTAGGGTTAGGGTTAGGGTTAGGGTTAGGGGTTAGGGTTAGGGTTAGGGTTAGGGTTAGGGTTAGGGTTAGGGTTAGGATAAGGGATGAAAACCACTCCAAGGTCATCCCTCGGCCAATAACTTTTTTTCTGAAGGTGGTAGAGACTTGGAACCCGTGTCCGCCTGGGGGTTTTGGAGGATGCCCTTTCCAATGGTAGCAGTCCCGAGTGTCTAGGACAAGGGGAAGTGCCCGAAAGCTCCGTGGAGGCCATTTCAAAGTCATCCCTCGGTCAATAACTTTTTTTCTGAAGGTCACAGAGACTTGGAAGCGGTGTCCAACCAGGGGTTTTGGAGGACGCCCTTTCCAACGGTACCAGCCCCGAGTTTGTGCGACAAGCAGAGGTGTTCTTTTGGTCGGCAGACTTGGTGTTTGTTGTATTTGGTTGTGTTTTAGGGTTAGTAGTGGAATGAAATTGGCATTGAAAGTCTTGTTAGGGTTAAAGACTTGGACAGAAAGAAAAAGGGTTAAGGTTAGGGTTAGGGATTGGTGAGGGTTCCATGTAAAAGTGTATTATGAGACTGTCTAGGGTTAGGGTTAGAATTAGGGTTAGGGTTAGGGTTAGGGTTAGGGTTAGGGTTAGGGTTAGGGATGAAAACCACTCCAAGGTCATCCCTCGGCCAATAACTTTTTTTCTGAAGGTGGTAGAGACTTGGAACCCGTGTCCGCCTGGGGGTTTTGGAGGATGCCCTTTCCAATGGTAGCAGTCCCGAGTGTCTAGGACAAGGGGAAGTGCCCGAAAGCTCCGTGGAGGCCATTTCAAAGTCATCCCTCGGTCAATAACTTTTTTTCTGAAGGTCACAGAGACTTGGAAGCGGTGTCCAACCAGGGGTTTTGGAGGACGCCCTTTCCAACGGTACCAGCCCCGAGTTTGTGCGACAAGCAGAGGTGTTCTTTTGGTCGGCAGACTTGGTGTTTGTTGTATTTGGTTGTGTTTTAGGGTTAGTAGTGGAATGAAATTGGCATTGAAAGTCTTGTTAGGGTTAAAGACTTGGACAGAAAGAAAAAGGGTTAAGGTTAGGGTTAGGGATTGGTGAGGGTTCCATGTAAAAGTGTATTATGAGACTGTCTAGGGTTAGGGTTAGAATTAGACTTGATGGTCATTTAAGGCCAGAACTGAAATTGGGTTAGGGTTAGGGTTAGGTTAGGGTTAGGGATAGGTTAGGGTTAGGGATAGGTTAGGGTTAGGCTTAAATCTAAGTTTTAGGGTTCGGGTTAGGGTTCGGGTTAGGGTTAGGGTTACGTTACAGGATAAGGGATGAAAACCACTCCAAGGGTTAGGGTTAGGGTTCGGGTTAGGGTTAGGGTTAGGATAAGGGATGAAAACCACTCCAAGGTCATCCCTCGGCCAATAACTTTTTTTCTGAAGATTAGGGTTAGGGTTAGGGTTAGGGTTAGGATAAGGGATGAAAACCACTCCAAGGTCATCCCTCGGCCAATAACTTTTTTTCTGAAGGTGGTAGAGACTTAGGGTTAGGGTTAGGGTTAGGGTTAGGGTTAGGGTTAGGGTTAGGGTTAGGGTTAGGGTTAGGATAAGGGATGAAAACCACTCCAAGGTCATCCCTCGGCCAATAACTTTTTTTCTGAAGGTGGTAGAGACTTGGAACCCGTGTCCGCCTGGGGGTTTTGGAGGATGCCCTTTCCAACGGTAGCAGTCCCGAGTGTCTAGGACAAGGGGAAGTGCCCGAAAGCTCCGTGGAGGCCATTTCAAAGTCATCCCTCGGTCAATAACTTTTTTTCTGAAGGTCACAGAGACTTGGAAGCAGTGTCCAACCAGGGGTTTTGGAGGACGCCCTTTCCAACGGTTAGGGTTAGGGTTAGGGTTAGGATAAGGGATGAAAACCACTCCAAGGTCATCCCTCGGCCAATAACTTTTTTTCTGAAGGGTTAGGGTTAGGGTTAGGGTTAGGATAAGGGATGAAAACCACTCCAAGGTCATCCCTCGGCCAATAACTTTTTTTCTGAAGGTGGTAGAGACTTGGAACCCGTGTTAGGGTTAGGGTTAGGGTTAGGGTTAGGTTTTTGGAGGTTATCCGTCGAAGCTCCCCACGTTTGGGTTAGGGTTAGGGTTAGGGTTAGGGTTAGGGTTAGGTTTTTGGAGGTTATCCGTCGAAGCTCCCCACGTTTGGTCCTTCTAGACCAAGTGGTTGAAATGGAGCGACGAAGTGAAGGCACGGGCCGGCGCATGTTAAACTGAACACCTGTACCTTGACCCACATAACAAGTTCCAAGAGTTCGGAGGTTAACGGACATGAATTTGACCCTATTTAATCTATTTTATCCTATTTTGAAGTGGTGAGATAGCCTAAGCTTTATTCAATTTCAGGACACATCATCAGTAGTGTACCTCAGGTTCATCGGGTGTTTCAGCCTTTCAACACTATACACCCTCCTCTGAGGCGGCCAGCCAAGGGCGATCAATCCTCGACTTGTGTCCCATGTCCAATTGGGTTTTTTGGTGACTTTCTAGTCTTTCCAAGTCGTTATTCGTTTCATTTTATCCTTCTTGGTTTAATTATGGCATTATTTCTGATGCTGACCTTTTGACCTTTTGCTGGTTTTTGTCTTCTTTGGATGATTTCAATGTTATTTATCAGGCATTCTTTCTAATGCTCAGCTGGTGTGTGAGCGATGCTAACCCCGTCCAATTGGGTTTTTTTGGTGACTCGCTAGTCTTTATCCGTTGTTCTTCGTCTTTTTTTAGTCCTTGGTTTAGTAATGGCATTCTCTCTAATGCTCAGCTGGTGTGTGAGCGATGCTAACCCCGTCCAATTGGGTTTTTTGGTGACTCGCTAGTCTTTATCCATTTTCCTTTGTCTTTTTTTATTGTCCTTGATTTAATAGTGGCATTCTTTCTAATGCTGACCTTTTGACCTTTTGATGGATGTTGTCTACTTGAGTGATTTCGGTGTCGTTTTCATCCATTTCCGTCTTCTTTTTTGCTTATTTCTTCGCCCAATTGGCTATTTTTTTCTTTTCTTTAGTCCCAATTGGGATTTTTTTGGCTCTTGGAATCTTAGCGTGTAGCGCGCGAGTGAAGCTGGTGCGTGAGTGGTGCTAATCACCGTAAAAGACTGGGCCCCATTTAAGGTCTGTTGGCCTCAGACCACCCTCCTGCGTGCTGTCCAAGTGGACCCAGGGGGGCTGGCTACCTACCGAGGCAGACTGTTCGTTAACACCGCAAGGTATCCCCAGCCTGCTAAAACCAAGGCCCTGTGGAGGCAGGTCCCGTGCATTACGTCACCTCCCAGACAGCCCTGGGCGGGAGTCCTCTTCCAGCGGATATCTTCCCTACCAATCTCAGCCGAGCACGCTCGAACCGAGATCCTTTCGGGAAGCTACCAAGCTTCTACTGGGTTGGACCCCCAAGGGGTTAACGACATCCAGCGGGTTAATTTCCCTCCCATTCCACTCCCAGAGCGAAATTTTCGGGAAACAACCAAGCTTCTACTGGAAGCGCGCCCCCCAGCCTGTCTTTTAGATTGGCGAATTGTGTAAAAGCCTATATTACTGGTATTTTGTTGAATGGCGGTGACCCCAAGCGACCCGAACGAGCGATGTCATCTCGGAGGGGGCGTCGTAACGATTCCGAGACAAAAAGAATTTTGTTTCTATGTCGTACGGTCTCCGAGCTATTCTACTTTAAAGTTTGTAAAAAACCGATTCTCCATAATTCTTTGCATGTCCACCATTTTCTGATTGTCCGCCATTTTACATTTAAAACTGTATTATGGAGACTGGCTAGGTTTATAACCAAAATTAGAATTCGTTGTTCATTTAAGGCTGGGACTGGGGCCTCTTAAGGTTAGGGTTAGGTTAGAGTTAGGTCTAAGTTTAGGGCCTGGGATTAGGGTTAAAACTGGATTTAAAGGTTAGGACTAAGTTAGGATTAAGTCTAGGTTTAGGATTATGGTTACGGTTAGGGTTAGGGTTAGGGCTAGATTAGGGTTAAGTTTAAGTTTAGGGTTATGGTTGGGTCTAAGTTTAGGGCTTAGGATTAGGGTGAAACTGGATTTTAGGGTTAGAACCAAGTTAGGATTAAGTCTAGGTTTAGGGTTATGGTGAAGGTTAGGGTTAGGGTTAGGGCTAGATTAGGGTTAAGTTTTAAGTTTAGGGTTATGGTTGGGTCTAAGTTTAGGGTTTAGGATTAGGGTTAAACTGGATTTTAGGGTTAGAACTAAGTTAGGATTAAGTCTAGGTTTAGGGTTATGGTGAAGGTTAGGGTTAGGGTTAGGGCTAGATTAGGGTTAAGTTTTAAGTTTAGGGTTATGGTTGGGTCTAAGTTTAGGGCTTAGGATTAGGGTTAAACTGGATTTTAGGGTTAGAACTAAGTTAGGATTAAGTCTAGGTTTAGGGTTATGGTGAAGGTTAGGGTTAGGATTAGGGCTAGGTTAGGGTTAAGTCTAAGTTTAGGGTTATGGTTATGGTTAGGGTTAGGTTAGGGTAAGGGCTAGGTTAGGTTAAATCTAGGTTTAGGATTAGGGGTTGGGGGTCAGGGGAGACCGTCTTAAGACCAATGGACAAACCAGACAAATGCACCCACGGAGACCCAAAGAGGCCAAGGCTGGAGGGGCGAGTGAGCAAACGCCAGTTAAGGCCGATGAACAAACGCCCGTCCCGCCGAAGACCCGCCCAGACAATCGCCCAAACAGCCAAGCGACTGCACACACCAGGTGAAGAGACACCTCCGGTGTACAGACTAGTCGCCGAATGAGCCAAAGTCCAAGCTCTCGTTTGGACAATCAATCGAACAGCTGAGTGAATGAACACCCCGAGTGAACGAACAAGTGAACGAACACCCCAGATGGACAGACAAGCCGCTGCAGGAGAGAGAGCCAAAAGAAACGATCAGACAGCTTAATGACTGAACGCCTCAGACGCACAAACAACTGAATGAATGAGCACCCGCGGTGAACACACAAACCGTTGAATGAGCTGGAGTCCGAGGGCCAACCCATGGGGAAATGACCGGCCTGAACACCCGCCCCAGACTACTCCCCTGAAAGGATAGACTCCCCGGTCCTTACGGCAGGAGAACGTCCGGTGGGAAGAGCAGAGGTGAGGAGTGAGGCCGCAAGCTTAGCAGGTCACCCTCTATGCCTGGCTTGGCATATCTCGCTCGTCCACCCAACCTCCACGCCCCAAGTCCAGGAAGCCCGGAGGGTGAATGGGCGAGCGCGTAACGATTCTTCATGAGGTCCTCTCTAGGATTATTTGGTGTCAGTTTGGTCCGAAGGCACTGGCTGGGTTAGGTTTTTGGAGGTTATCCGTCGAAGCTCCCCACGTTTGGTCCTTCTAGACCAAGTGGTTGAAATGGAGCGACGAAGTGAAGGCACGGGCCGGCGCATGTTAAACTGAACACCTGTACCTTGACCCACATAACAAGTTCCAAGAGTTCGGAGGTTAACGGACATGAATTTGACCCTATTTAATCTATTTTATCCTATTTTGAAGTGGTGAGATAGCCTAAGCTTTATTCAATTTCAGGACACATCATCAGTAGTGTACCTCAGGTTCATCGGGTGTTTCAGCCTTTCAACACTATACACCCTCCTCTGAGGCGGCCAGCCAAGGGCGATCAATCCTCGACTTGTGTCCCATGTCCAATTGGGTTTTTTGGTGACTTTCTAGTCTTTCCAAGTCGTTATTCGTTTCATTTTATCCTTCTTGGTTTAATTATGGCATTATTTCTGATGCTGACCTTTTGACCTTTTGCTGGTTTTTGTCTTCTTTGGATGATTTCAATGTTATTTATCAGGCATTCTTTCTAATGCTCAGCTGGTGTGTGAGCGATGCTAACCCCGTCCAATTGGGTTTTTTTGGTGACTCGCTAGTCTTTATCCGTTGTTCTTCGTCTTTTTTTAGTCCTTGGTTTAGTAATGGCATTCTCTCTAATGCTCAGCTGGTGTGTGAGCGATGCTAACCCCGTCCAATTGGGTTTTTTGGTGACTCGCTAGTCTTTATCCATTTTCCTTTGTCTTTTTTTATTGTCCTTGATTTAATAGTGGCATTCTTTCTAATGCTGACCTTTTGACCTTTTGATGGATGTTGTCTACTTGAGTGATTTCGGTGTCGTTTTCATCCATTTCCGTCTTCTTTTTTGCTTATTTCTTCGCCCAATTGGCTATTTTTTTCTTTTCTTTAGTCCCAATTGGGATTTTTTTGGCTCTTGGAATCTTAGCGTGTAGCGCGCGAGTGAAGCTGGTGCGTGAGTGGTGCTAATCACCGTAAAAGACTGGGCCCCATTTAAGGTCTGTTGGCCTCAGACCACCCTCCTGCGTGCTGTCCAAGTGGACCCAGGGGGGCTGGCTACCTACCGAGGCAGACTGTTCGTTAACACCGCAAGGTATCCCCAGCCTGCTAAAACCAAGGCCCTGTGGAGGCAGGTCCCGTGCATTACGTCACCTCCCAGACAGCCCTGGGCGGGAGTCCTCTTCCAGCGGATATCTTCCCTACCAATCTCAGCCGAGCACGCTCGAACCGAGATCCTTTCGGGAAGCTACCAAGCTTCTACTGGGTTGGACCCCCAAGGGGTTAACGACATCCAGCGGGTTAATTTCCCTCCCATTCCACTCCCAGAGCGAAATTTTCGGGAAACAACCAAGCTTCTACTGGAAGCGCGCCCCCCAGCCTGTCTTTTAGATTGGCGAATTGTGTAAAAGCCTATATTACTGGTATTTTGTTGAATGGCGGTGACCCCAAGCGACCCGAACGAGCGATGTCATCTCGGAGGGGGCGTCGTAACGATTCCGAGACAAAAAGAATTTTGTTTCTATGTCGTACGGTCTCCGAGCTATTCTACTTTAAAGTTTGTAAAAAACCGATTCTCCATAATTCTTTGCATGTCCACCATTTTCTGATTGTCCGCCATTTTACATTTAAAACTGTATTATGGAGACTGGCTAGGTTTATAACCAAAATTAGAATTCGTTGTTCATTTAAGGCTGGGACTGGGGCCTCTTAAGGTTAGGGTTAGGTTAGAGTTAGGTCTAAATTTAGGGCCTGGGATTAGGGTTAAAACTGGATTTAAAGGTTAGGACTAAGTTAGGATTAAGTCTAGGTTTAGGATTATGGTTACGGTTAGGGTTAGGGTTAGGGCTAGATTAGGGTTAAGTTTAAGTTTAGGGTTATGGTTGGGTCTAAGTTTAGGGCCTAGGATTAGGGTTAAACTGGATTTTAGGGTTAGAACTAAATTAGGATTAAGTCTAGGTTTAGGGTTATGGTGAAGGTTAGGGTTAGGGTTAGGGCTAGATTAGGGTTAAGTTTAAGTTTAGGGTTATGGTTGGGTCTAAGTTTAGGGCCTAGGATTAGGGTTAAACTGGATTTTAGGGTTAGGGTTAGGGTTAGGGTTAGGGTTAGAATAAGGGATGAAAACCACTCCAATGTCATCCCTCGGCCAATAACTTTTTTTCTGAAGGTGGTAGAGACTTGGAACCAGTGTCCGCCTGGGGGTTTTCGAGGATGCCCTTTCCAACGGTAGCAGTCCCGAGTGTCTAGGACAAGGGGAAGTACCCGAAAGCTCCGTGGAGGCCATTTCAAAGTCATCCCTCGGTCAATAACTTTTTTTCTGAAGGTGGTAGAGACTTGGAATCAATTTCTACATAGGGGTTTTTGAGGATGCCCTTTCCAACGGTACCAGCCCCGAGTTTGTAGGACAAGAGGAAGTGTTCTTTTAGTTGGCAGACTTGGTGTTTGTTGTATTGGGTTGTGTATTAGGGTTAGTAGTGGAATGAAATTGGCATTGAAAGTCTTGTTAGGGTTAAAGACTTGGACAGAAAGAAAAAGGGTTAAGGTTAGGGTTAGGGATTGGTGAGGGTTCCATGTAAAAGTGTATTATGAGACTGTCTAGGGTTAGGGTTAGAATTAGACTTGATGGTCATTTAAGGCCAGAACTGAAATTGGGTTAGGGTTAGGGTTAGGTTAGGGTTAGGGATAGGTTAGGGTTAGGCTTAAATCTAAGTTTTAGGGTTCGGGTTAGGGTTCGGGTTAGGGTTAGGGTTACGTTACAGGATAAGGGATGAAAACCACTCCAAGGTCATCCCTCG
This sequence comes from Chanos chanos, assembly GCF_902362185.1. Lineage (NCBI taxonomy): Eukaryota > Metazoa > Chordata > Actinopteri > Gonorynchiformes > Chanidae > Chanos > Chanos chanos. The sequence goes on from NW_022111409.1 coordinate 28,974, forward strand.
GCCAATAACTTTTTTTCTGAAGGTGGTAGAGACTTGGAACCCGTGTCCGCCTGGGGGTTTTGGAGGATGCCCTTTCCAACGGTAGCAGTCCCGAGTGTCTAGGACAAGGGGAAGTGCCCGAAAGCTCCGTGGAGGCCATTTCAAAGTCATCCCTCGGTCAATAACTTTTTTTCTGAAGGTCACAGAGACTTGGAAGCGGTGTCCAACCAGGGGTTTTGGAGGACGCCCTTTCCAACGGTACCAGCCCCGAGTTTGTGCGACAAGCAGAGGTGTTCTTTTGGTCGGCAGACTTGGTGTTTGTTGTATTTGGTTGTGTTTTAGGGTTAGTAGTGGAATGAAATTGGCATTGAAAGTCTTGTTAGGGTTAAAGACTTGGACAGAAAGAAAAAGGGTTAAGGTTAGGGTTAGGGATTGGTGAGGGTTCCATGTAAAAGTGTATTATGAGACTGTCTAGGGTTAGGGTTAGAATTAGACTTGATGGTCATTTAAGGCCAGAACTGAAATTGGGTTAGGGTTAGGGTGAGGTTAGGGTTAGGGATAGGTTAGGGTTAGGCTTAAATCTAAGTTTTAGGGTTCGGGTTAGGGTTCGGGTTAGGGTTAGGGTTACGTTACAGGATAAGGGATGAAAACCACTCCAAGGTCATCCCTCGGCCAATAACTTTTTTTCTGAAGGTGGTAGAGACTTGGAACCCGTGTCCGCCTGGGGGTTTTGGAGGATGCCCTTTCCAATGGTAGCAGTCCCGAGTGTCTAGGACAAGGGGAAGTGCCCGAAAGCTCCGTGGAGGCCATTTCAAAGTCATCCCTCGGTCAATAACTTTTTTTCTGAAGGTCACAGAGACTTGGAAGCGGTGTCCAACCAGGGGTTTTGGAGGACGCCCTTTCCAACGGTACCAGCCCCGAGTTTGTGCGACAAGCAGAGGTGTTCTTTTGGTCGGCAGACTTGGTGTTTGTTGTATTTGGTTGTGTTTTAGGGTTAGTAGTGGAATGAAATTGGCATTGAAAGTCTTGTTAGGGTTAAAGACTTGGACAGAAAGAAAAAGGGTTAAGGTTAGGGTTAGGGATTGGTGAGGGTTCCATGTAAAAGTGTATTATGAGACTGTCTAGGGTTAGGGTTAGAATTAGACTTGATGGTCATTTAAGGCCAGAACTGAAATTGGGTTAGGGTTAGGGTGAGGTTAGGGTTAGGGATAGGTTAGGGTTAGGCTTAAATCTAAGTTTTAGGGTTCGGGTTAGGGTTCGGGTTAGGGTTAGGGTTACGTTACAGGATAAGGGATGAAAACCACTCCAAGGTCATCCCTCGGCCAATAACTTTTTTTCTGAAGGTGGTAGAGACTTGGAACCCGTGTCCGCCTGGGGGTTTTGGAGGATGCCCTTTCCAATGGTAGCAGTCCCGAGTGTCTAGGACAAGGGGAAGTGCCCGAAAGCTCCGTGGAGGCCATTTCAAAGTCATCCCTCGGTCAATAACTTTTTTTCTGAAGGTCACAGAGACTTGGAAGCGGTGTCCAACCAGGGGTTTTGGAGGACGCCCTTTCCAACGGTACCAGCCCCGAGTTTGTGCGACAAGCAGAGGTGTTCTTTTGGTCGGCAGACTTGGTGTTTGTTGTATTTGGTTGTGTTTTAGGGTTAGTAGTGGAATGAAATTGGCATTGAAAGTCTTGTTAGGGTTAAAGACTTGGACAGAAAGAAAAAGGGTTAAGGTTAGGGTTAGGGATTGGTGAGGGTTCCATGTAAAAGTGTATTATGAGACTGTCTAGGGTTAGGGTTAGAATTAGACTTGATGGTCATTTAAGGCCAGAACTGAAATTGGGTTAGGGTTAGGGTTAGGTTAGGGTTAGGGATAGGTTAGGGTTAGGCTTAAATCTAAGTTTTAGGGTTCGGGTTAGGGTTAGGGTTACGTTACAGGATAAGGGATGAAAACCACTCCAAGGGTTAGGGTTAGGGTTCGGGTTAGGGTTAGGGTTCGGGTTAGGGTTAGGGTTAGGGTTAGGGTTAGGGTTAGGGTTAGGGGTTAGGGTTAGGGTTAGGGTTAGGGTTAGGGTTAGGGTTAGGGTTAGGGTTAGGGTTAGGGTTAGGGTTAGGATAAGGGATGAAAACCACTCCAAGGTCATCCCTCGGCCAATAACTTTTTTTCTGAAGGTGGTAGAGACTTGGAACCCGTGTCCGCCTGGGGGTTTTGGAGGATGCCCTTTCCAATGGTAGCAGTCCCGAGTGTCTAGGACAAGGGGAAGTGCCCGAAAGCTCCGTGGAGGCCATTTCAAAGTCATCCCTCGGTCAATAACTTTTTTTCTGAAGGTCACAGAGACTTGGAAGCGGTGTCCAACCAGGGGTTTTGGAGGACGCCCTTTCCAACGGTACCAGCCCCGAGTTTGTGCGACAAGCAGAGGTGTTCTTTTGGTCGGCAGACTTGGTGTTTGTTGTATTTGGTTGTGTTTTAGGGTTAGTAGTGGAATGAAATTGGCATTGAAAGTCTTGTTAGGGTTAAAGACTTGGACAGAAAGAAAAAGGGTTAAGGTTAGGGTTAGGGATTGGTGAGGGTTCCATGTAAAAGTGTATTATGAGACTGTCTAGGGTTAGGGTTAGAATTAGACTTGATGGTCATTTAAGGCCAGAACTGAAATTGGGTTAGGGTTAGGGTTAGGTTAGGGTTAGGGATAGGTTAGGGTTAGGCTTAAATCTAAGTTTTAGGGTTCGGGTTAGGGTTCGGGTTAGGGTTAGGGTTACGTTACAGGATAAGGGATGAAAACCACTCCAAGGGTTAGGGTTAGGGTTCGGGTTAGGGTTAGGGTTCGGGTTAGGGTTAGGGTTAGGGTTAGGGTTAGGGTTAGGGTTAGGGGTTAGGGTTAGGGTTAGGGTTAGGGTTAGGGTTAGGGTTAGGGTTAGGATAAGGGATGAAAACCACTCCAAGGTCATCCCTCGGCCAATAACTTTTTTTCTGAAGGTGGTAGAGACTTGGAACCCGTGTCCGCCTGGGGGTTTTGGAGGATGCCCTTTCCAATGGTAGCAGTCCCGAGTGTCTAGGACAAGGGGAAGTGCCCGAAAGCTCCGTGGAGGCCATTTCAAAGTCATCCCTCGGTCAATAACTTTTTTTCTGAAGGTCACAGAGACTTGGAAGCGGTGTCCAACCAGGGGTTTTGGAGGACGCCCTTTCCAACGGTACCAGCCCCGAGTTTGTGCGACAAGCAGAGGTGTTCTTTTGGTCGGCAGACTTGGTGTTTGTTGTATTTGGTTGTGTTTTAGGGTTAGTAGTGGAATGAAATTGGCATTGAAAGTCTTGTTAGGGTTAAAGACTTGGACAGAAAGAAAAAGGGTTAAGGTTAGGGTTAGGGATTGGTGAGGGTTCCATGTAAAAGTGTATTATGAGACTGTCTAGGGTTAGGGTTAGAATTAGGGTTAGGGTTAGGGTTAGGGTTAGGGTTAGGGTTAGGGTTAGGGTTAGGGATGAAAACCACTCCAAGGTCATCCCTCGGCCAATAACTTTTTTTCTGAAGGTGGTAGAGACTTGGAACCCGTGTCCGCCTGGGGGTTTTGGAGGATGCCCTTTCCAATGGTAGCAGTCCCGAGTGTCTAGGACAAGGGGAAGTGCCCGAAAGCTCCGTGGAGGCCATTTCAAAGTCATCCCTCGGTCAATAACTTTTTTTCTGAAGGTCACAGAGACTTGGAAGCGGTGTCCAACCAGGGGTTTTGGAGGACGCCCTTTCCAACGGTACCAGCCCCGAGTTTGTGCGACAAGCAGAGGTGTTCTTTTGGTCGGCAGACTTGGTGTTTGTTGTATTTGGTTGTGTTTTAGGGTTAGTAGTGGAATGAAATTGGCATTGAAAGTCTTGTTAGGGTTAAAGACTTGGACAGAAAGAAAAAGGGTTAAGGTTAGGGTTAGGGATTGGTGAGGGTTCCATGTAAAAGTGTATTATGAGACTGTCTAGGGTTAGGGTTAGAATTAGACTTGATGGTCATTTAAGGCCAGAACTGAAATTGGGTTAGGGTTAGGGTTAGGTTAGGGTTAGGGATAGGTTAGGGTTAGGCTTAAATCTAAGTTTTAGGGTTCGGGTTAGGGTTCGGGTTAGGGTTAGGGTTACGTTACAGGATAAGGGATGAAAACCACTCCAAGGGTTAGGGTTAGGGTTCGGGTTAGGGTTAGGGTTAGGGTTAGGATTAGGGTTAGGGTTAGGGTTAGGGTTAGGGGTTAGGGTTAGGGTTAGGGTTAGGGTTAGGGTTAGGGTTAGGGTTAGGATAAGGGATGAAAACCACTCCAAGGTCATCCCTCGGCCAATAACTTTTTTTCTGAAGGTGGTAGAGACTTGGAACCCGTGTCCGCCTGGGGGTTTTGGAGGATGCCCTTCCAATGGTAGCAGTCCCGAGTGTCTAGGACAAGGGGAAGTGCCCGAAAGCTCCGTGGAGGCCATTTCAAAGTCATCCCTCGGTCAATAACTTTTTTTCTGAAGGTCACAGAGACTTGGAAGCGGTGTCCAACCAGGGGTTTTGGAGGACGCCCTTTCCAACGGTACCAGCCCCGAGTTTGTGCGACAAGCAGAGGTGTTCTTTTGGTCGGCAGACTTGGTGTTTGTTGTATTTGGTTGTGTTTTAGGGTTAGTAGTGGAATGAAATTGGCATTGAAAGTCTTGTTAGGGTTAAAGACTTGGACAGAAAGAAAAAGGGTTAAGGTTAGGGTTAGGGATTGGTGAGGGTTCCATGTAAAAGTGTATTATGAGACTGTCTAGGGTTAGGGTTAGAATTAGACTTGATGGTCATTTAAGGCCAGAACTGAAATTGGGTTAGGGTTAGGGTTAGGTTAGGGTTAGGGATAGGTTAGGGTTAGGCTTAAATCTAAGTTTTAGGGTTCGGGTTAGGGTTCGGGTTAGGGTTAGGGTTACGTTACAGGATAAGGGATGAAAACCACTCCAAGGTCATCCCTCGGCCAATAACTTTTTTTCTGAAGGTGGTAGAGACTTGGAACCCGTGTCCGCCTGGGGGTTTTGGAGGATGCCCTTTCCAATGGTAGCAGTCCCGAGTGTCTAGGACAAGGGGAAGTGCCCGAAAGCTCCGTGGAGGCCATTTCAAAGTCATCCCTCGGTCAATAACTTTTTTTCTGAAGGTCACAGAGACTTGGAAGCGGTGTCCAACCAGGGGTTTTGGAGGACGCCCTTTCCAACGGTACCAGCCCCGAGTTTGTGCGACAAGCAGAGGTGTTCTTTTGGTCGGCAGACTTGGTGTTTGTTGTATTTGGTTGTGTTTTAGGGTTAGTAGTGGAATGAAATTGGCATTGAAAGTCTTGTTAGGGTTAAAGACTTGGACAGAAAGAAAAAGGGTTAAGGTTAGGGTTAGGGATTGGTGAGGGTTCCATGTAAAAGTGTATTATGAGACTGTCTAGGGTTAGGGTTAGAATTAGGGTTAGGGTTAGGGTTAGGGTTAGGGTTAGGGTTAGGGTTAGGGATGAAAACCACTCCAAGGTCATCCCTCGGCCAATAACTTTTTTTCTGAAGGTGGTAGAGACTTGGAACCCGTGTCCGCCTGGGGGTTTTAGGGTTAGGGTTAGGGTTAGGGTTAGGGTTAGGGTTAGGGTTAGGGTTAGGGTTAGGGTTAGGGTTAGGATAAGGGATGAAAACCACTCCAAGGTCATCCCTCGGCCAATAACTTTTTTTCTGAAGGTGGTAGAGACTTGGAACCCGTGTCCGCCTGGGGGTTTTGGAGGATGCCCTTTCCAATGGTAGCAGTCCCGAGTGTCTAGGACAAGGGGAAGTGCCCGAAAGCTCCGTGGAGGCCATTTCAAAGTCATCCCTCGGTCAATAACTTTTTTTCTGAAGGTCACAGAGACTTGGAAGCGGTGTCCAACCAGGGGTTTTGGAGGACGCCCTTTCCAACGGTACCAGCCCCGAGTTTGTGCGACAAGCAGAGGTGTTCTTTTGGTCGGCAGACTTGGTGTTTGTTGTATTTGGTTGTGTTTTAGGGTTAGTAGTGGAATGAAATTGGCATTGAAAGTCTTGTTAGGGTTAAAGACTTGGACAGAAAGAAAAAGGGTTAAGGTTAGGGTTAGGGATTGGTGAGGGTTCCATGTAAAAGTGTATTATGAGACTGTCTAGGGTTAGGGTTAGAATTAGACTTGATGGTCATTTAAGGCCAGAACTGAAATTGGGTTAGGGTTAGGGTGAGGTTAGGGTTAGGGATAGGTTAGGGTTAGGCTTAAATCTAAGTTTTAGGGTTCGGGTTAGGGTTAGGGTTAGGGTTAGGGTTACGTTACAGGATAAGGGATGAAAACCACTCCAAGGTCATCCCTCGGCCAATAACTTTTTTTCTGAAGGTGGTAGAGACTTGGAACCCGTGTCCGCCTGGGGGTTTTGGAGGATGCCCTTTCCAATGGTAGCAGTCCCGAGTGTCTAGGACAAGGGGAAGTGCCCGAAAGCTCCGTGGAGGCCATTTCAAAGTCATCCCTCGGTCAATAACTTTTTTTCTGAAGGTCACAGAGACTTGGAAGCGGTGTCCAACCAGGGGTTTTGGAGGACGCCCTTTCCAACGGTACCAGCCCCGAGTTTGTGCGACAAGCAGAGGTGTTCTTTTGGTCGGCAGACTTGGTGTTTGTTGTATTTGGTTGTGTTTTAGGGTTAGTAGTGGAATGAAATTGGCATTGAAAGTCTTGTTAGGGTTAAAGACTTGGACAGAAAGAAAAAGGGTTAAGGTTAGGGTTAGGGATTGGTGAGGGTTCCATGTAAAAGTGTATTATGAGACTGTCTAGGGTTAGGGTTAGAATTAGACTTGATGGTCATTTAAGGCCAGAACTGAAATTGGGTTAGGGTTAGGGTTAGGTTAGGGTTAGGGATAGGTTAGGGTTAGGCTTAAATCTAAGTTTTAGGGTTCGGGTTAGGGTTCGGGTTAGGGTTAGGGTTACGTTACAGGATAAGGGATGAAAACCACTCCAAGGGTTAGGGTTAGGGTTCGGGTTAGGGTTAGGGTTCGGGTTAGGGTTAGGGTTAGGGTTAGGGTTAGGGTTAGGGTTAGGGGTTAGGGTTAGGGTTAGGGTTAGGGTTAGGGTTAGGGTTAGGGTTAGGGTTAGGGTTAGGGTTAGGATAAGGGATGAAAACCACTCCAAGGTCATCCCTCGGCCAATAACTTTTTTTCTGAAGGTGGTAGAGACTTGGAACCCGTGTCCGCCTGGGGGTTTTGGAGGATGCCCTTTCCAATGGTAGCAGTCCCGAGTGTCTAGGACAAGGGGAAGTGCCCGAAAGCTCCGTGGAGGCCATTTCAAAGTCATCCCTCGGTCAATAACTTTTTTTCTGAAGGTCACAGAGACTTGGAAGCGGTGTCCAACCAGGGGTTTTGGAGGACGCCCTTTCCAACGGTACCAGCCCCGAGTTTGTGCGACAAGCAGAGGTGTTCTTTTGGTCGGCAGACTTGGTGTTTGTTGTATTTGGTTGTGTTTTAGGGTTAGTAGTGGAATGAAATTGGCATTGAAAGTCTTGTTAGGGTTAAAGACTTGGACAGAAAGAAAAAGGGTTAAGGTTAGGGTTAGGGATTGGTGAGGGTTCCATGTAAAAGTGTATTATGAGACTGTCTAGGGTTAGGGTTAGAATTAGACTTGATGGTCATTTAAGGCCAGAACTGAAATTGGGTTAGGGTTAGGGTTAGGTTAGGGTTAGGGATAGGTTAGGGTTAGGCTTAAATCTAAGTTTTAGGGTTCGGGTTAGGGTTCGGGTTAGGGTTAGGGTTACGTTACAGGATAAGGGATGAAAACCACTCCAAGGGTTAGGGTTAGGGTTCGGGTTAGGGTTAGGGTTCGGGTTAGGGTTAGGGTTAGGGTTAGGGTTAGGGTTAGGGTTAGGGGTTAGGGTTAGGGTTAGGGTTAGGGTTAGGGTTAGGGTTAGGGTTAGGGTTAGGATAAGGGATGAAAACCACTCCAAGGTCATCCCTCGGCCAATAACTTTTTTTCTGAAGGTGGTAGAGACTTGGAACCCGTGTCCGCCTGGGGGTTTTGGAGGATGCCCTTTCCAATGGTAGCAGTCCCGAGTGTCTAGGACAAGGGGAAGTGCCCGAAAGCTCCGTGGAGGCCATTTCAAAGTCATCCCTCGGTCAATAACTTTTTTTCTGAAGGTCACAGAGACTTGGAAGCGGTGTCCAACCAGGGGTTTTGGAGGACGCCCTTTCCAACGGTACCAGCCCCGAGTTTGTGCGACAAGCAGAGGTGTTCTTTTGGTCGGCAGACTTGGTGTTTGTTGTATTTGGTTGTGTTTTAGGGTTAGTAGTGGAATGAAATTGGCATTGAAAGTCTTGTTAGGGTTAAAGACTTGGACAGAAAGAAAAAGGGTTAAGGTTAGGGTTAGGGATTGGTGAGGGTTCCATGTAAAAGTGTATTATGAGACTGTCTAGGGTTAGGGTTAGAATTAGGGTTAGGGTTAGGGTTAGGGTTAGGGTTAGGGTTAGGGTTAGGGTTAGGGATGAAAACCACTCCAAGGTCATCCCTCGGCCAATAACTTTTTTTCTGAAGGTGGTAGAGACTTGGAACCCGTGTCCGCCTGGGGGTTTTGGAGGATGCCCTTTCCAATGGTAGCAGTCCCGAGTGTCTAGGACAAGGGGAAGTGCCCGAAAGCTCCGTGGAGGCCATTTCAAAGTCATCCCTCGGTCAATAACTTTTTTTCTGAAGGTCACAGAGACTTGGAAGCGGTGTCCAACCAGGGGTTTTGGAGGACGCCCTTTCCAACGGTACCAGCCCCGAGTTTGTGCGACAAGCAGAGGTGTTCTTTTGGTCGGCAGACTTGGTGTTTGTTGTATTTGGTTGTGTTTTAGGGTTAGTAGTGGAATGAAATTGGCATTGAAAGTCTTGTTAGGGTTAAAGACTTGGACAGAAAGAAAAAGGGTTAAGGTTAGGGTTAGGGATTGGTGAGGGTTCCATGTAAAAGTGTATTATGAGACTGTCTAGGGTTAGGGTTAGAATTAGACTTGATGGTCATTTAAGGCCAGAACTGAAATTGGGTTAGGGTTAGGGTTAGGTTAGGGTTAGGGATAGGTTAGGGTTAGGCTTAAATCTAAGTTTTAGGGTTCGGGTTAGGGTTCGGGTTAGGGTTAGGGTTACGTTACAGGATAAGGGATGAAAACCACTCCAAGGGTTAGGGTTAGGGTTCGGGTTAGGGTTAGGGTTAGGATAAGGGATGAAAACCACTCCAAGGTCATCCCTCGGCCAATAACTTTTTTTCTGAAGGTTAGGGTTAGGGTTAGGGTTAGGGTTAGGATAAGGGATGAAAACCACTCCAAGGTCATCCCTCGGCCAATAACTTTTTTTCTGAAGGTGGTAGAGACTTGGAACCCGTGTCCGCCTGGGGGTTTTGGAGGATGCCCTTTCCAATGGTAGCAGTCCCGAGTGTCTAGGACAAGGGGAAGTGCCCGAAAGCTCCGTGGAGGCCATTTCAAAGTCATCCCTCGGTCAATAACTTTTTTTCTGAAGGTCACAGAGACTTGGAAGCGGTGTCCAACCAGGGGTTTTGGAGGACGCCCTTTCCAACGGTACCAGCCCCGAGTTTGTGCGACAAGCAGAGGTGTTCTTTTGGTCGGCAGACTTGGTGTTTGTTGTATTTGGTTGTGTTTTAGGGTTAGTAGTGGAATGAAATTGGCATTGAAAGTCTTGTTAGGGTTAAAGACTTGGACAGAAAGAAAAAGGGTTAAGGTTAGGGTTAGGGATTGGTGAGGGTTCCATGTAAAAGTGTATTATGAGACTGTCTAGGGTTAGGGTTAGAATTAGACTTGATGGTCATTTAAGGCCAGAACTGAAATTGGGTTAGGGTTAGGGTTAGGTTAGGGTTAGGGATAGGTTAGGGTTAGGCTTAAATCTAAGTTTTAGGGTTCGGGTTAGGGTTCGGGTTAGGGTTAGGGTTACGTTACAGGATAAGGGATGAAAACCACTCCAAGGTCATCCCTCGGCCAATAACTTTTTTTCTGAAGGTGGTAGAGACTTGGAACCCGTGTCCGCCTGGGGGTTTTGGAGGATGCCCTTTCCAATGGTAGCAGTCCCGAGTGTCTAGGACAAGGGGAAGTGCCCGAAAGCTCCGTGGAGGCCATTTCAAAGTCATCCCTCGGTCAATAACTTTTTTTCTGAAGGTCACAGAGACTTGGAAGCGGTGTCCAACCAGGGGTTTTGGAGGACGCCCTTTCCAACGGTACCAGCCCCGAGTTTGTGCGACAAGCAGAGGTGTTCTTTTGGTCGGCAGACTTGGTGTTTGTTGTATTTGGTTGTGTTTTAGGGTTAGTAGTGGAATGAAATTGGCATTGAAAGTCTTGTTAGGGTTAAAGACTTGGACAGAAAGAAAAAGGGTTAAGGTTAGGGTTAGGGATTGGTGAGGGTTCCATGTAAAAGTGTATTATGAGACTGTCTAGGGTTAGGGTTAGAATTAGACTTGATGGTCATTTAAGGCCAGAACTGAAATTGGGTTAGGGTTAGGGTTAGG